>NW_015560626.1:1174701-1261775 GCF_001515605.1 Sinocyclocheilus anshuiensis | reverse complement strand
TAAACCATCCCCTCACAGGAAACTTTGTGCTATTTCAGATTTTCAATACACTCCATTCTGGGTGATTTATAAGCGTTTTGAAAAGTGGGGACATGGGGTAATGTCCTGAAAAGTCACCTTCTCCTTGTAATACCTATGTCATACCTTTGTCATTATACAAATTGATGTCCTCATTTGTCACAAAAACGCGCGCACACACACACACACAGTACCCTATGGTAATTCTAATTATGTGCAATTATAGCATAATTATATACAGCACACTGTTGTTATTTTCAAAGTACTGAATGTCCTTCTAATGATATGCTGTAAGCTTTTTGAAAAAAAAAAAAAAAAAAAAAGCTTTGGTGATTGGAGCCATCATAATTAAAGCACTGTAAAAGCTCATCACGACAAATCCTGTTTTGCTTGTGTTTTGTGTACTATGAAAATATTTTGTAACTTTCTGAGCATCTACTGTAACTTTCTAACCTGTAAAATCAGATCATTCTGAACTTCTACAAGTTTGCAACATCACACAGATTACAAAAAAATAGGGAAAATTGTGTTTTTTAAAAGCACAAAAGCAAATAGCAACATGTTTAATTCTAAGCCAGAGAAAATAAATAATAAAAAATGCCAAATCGTGTTGTGTAAACTTTTTGAAAAAAAAAAAAAAAAAAAAGATCTGATGTTTGTTCCAGAGAGACCAGCACTAGCTTTAGCTCTCCTTATTAGTACCATATGATGCATTTGTGTGTGCGTGTACATGTATGAGGTGAGTGTTTGCAGGATGACGGGCTATTGAGCACTAAGTTTAGTTACAAAAGCAGTGCTAAAGACAGACATGTGCAGAGTTATTATTAGACTCTTGGCAGTGTTTCCACAGCCCATCTTTACACTGTTTGGCTCCAGCTCGGAGGGGCTCAGGCGGATCACGTTCCGCTTTCCACCGTCCTCCTCTTTTTTCACAGATCTCAGTGTCTGTGAAAATACACCATCACAGAAGAGTCTGTCTAGATGAAAATCCGACCCAAATTTGTGTGCGGTTTGGGCTGTAATACGAGAGAGAGAGAGAGAATAGACTAACATTCGTAATTGTATAAACGTGTGTCTTGACTCCAGGCCAGGTGAAGAGGGAATGAGCAGCAGACTCAGGAATGTGTATGTCTACTCTGCTCAGAAAAGCACACATATATATTGTGGGCCACCCAAGTATGTGTATCATGACACGGTCATTCATTTAACCTGGAAAATATCAAAGCTAAAATAAGCATGGGTCTCACACAGGTTCAAGATAAGTAAACAAAACATCTAGCAAAAAGCCTTTTTTTATGGTGGGTTAATTGGATGAATGATTTCTAGCACAATACATAAGCTACTCTATGAAAAAAAAGTTAGTTTGTTTTGAAGTTTCTGTTTAGTTTTTCTAGTATATTTAGTTTTTAAGTTTTAGTATTTCAGGGCTGCCAAAGTATGTTTAAAGATGTTAAAAGCTGTGGCTATTGGAATTTGACACTTTTAATGGAGTGGATTTGTAAGAGTTTTAAATTGTATACTGTGTATCAAAAATTGATTTGAATAAATTAATTTGAATGTATTTTAGTTTAGTTTTACTTTTCCCAATTGCTTTTAATGATTGTTGTTTGTTTTTGTGCTGCTTGTTATGCTTTATTTTATGAAAATGTTTTCATTTAAGTTTTTGTTAACAGTATTGGTTGTTTT
The DNA here is from genome assembly GCF_001515605.1 of Sinocyclocheilus anshuiensis. Classification (NCBI taxonomy): domain Eukaryota; kingdom Metazoa; phylum Chordata; class Actinopteri; order Cypriniformes; family Cyprinidae; genus Sinocyclocheilus; species Sinocyclocheilus anshuiensis. The sequence continues at coordinate 1,260,071 of NW_015560626.1, read as the reverse complement.
TTCTTTAAATGTGACTTTAATAATATTAATGACAATTACGTTTAGAATTAATAATTTTGCAGATGCTTTTATCCAAAGTCACTTAGAGTAAGATTTTGTTTTACATTTTTGAAAGAAGTCTCATTCATCAAGACAGCATTTATTTGATGAAAAATACATTAAAAACAGCAATATTATTTTTTTATGTATTTCATTATAAATTTTAAATAACTGTTTACTATTTTAATATATTTTAAAATGTAATTTGTTGTGTTGGCAAAGCTAATTTATCAGCAGTCATTACATCAGTCTTCAGTGTCATGTGATCCTTCAGAAATCATTCTAATATGCTTATTATTATCAATTGAAAAAGTTGTGCTGCTTGATATTTTTGTGTAAACTGTAACATTCTTTAAAAAGAACAGCATTTATTTGAATATATAATTTATTGTAACAATGTAAGTCTTTACTGTCACAGATCAATTTAATGCATCTTTGCTGAATAAAAATATTAATTTCTTAAAAAAAAGTCTTACAGATTAGGGGAAAAAAAAGTTGAGAAACACTTCATTAGACTCATGTTTAGACATTTCTGGCAGCCTCCTTCTCCTCAAGTTTTTTTGGTAAGTTTTAAAGTGGACAGCCATTATGAATTATATCTGACAGCTTCTGTGTCTGTGCCCTGAGCCCAGAACAGCTGCCTTATTTGGATTATTTGCTGCTTTTTATTCTTGCACCATGCCAAAAGCCATGTGTCATCCATTCAGACTGGATAGGAAACAAGAAGAGAGAATGACGGTGAAAGTACAAGAAGAAAAGGAGGAGGACGAAGAAGTAGGAGATAGAGGAGGAGGACAGAAACTTGAGGATTGTTCTAAGAATCAGTGTGGTGTTGTGCAAGGGAGGCACAATAGAAGATGAAATTGATGTAGAGAGGGTGGAGAGGAGTCGGCTGAAGGGGTGGTAGTTGCATGCAGCCAATGACAATCCAGAAAGCCTGACTCATGAGCGGTTAGATGTTCTGTTCACAAAAGGTCCCAAAAGCCAAGGAACTTGCAAAAACCAGTTGCTTTTCTCAAAGGAAAGGAAAGGAGAAAGAACAGAAAGCTATCTTTACGGTTTACTGTGGTGTGGTTAACCCTCACTCAGGAACAACCCTGGTTTTAGGGGGAGGGGGAGAGAGGCCTGACTGAGACCCACAGCAAGACCTTCCCACCTGTGTGAAGGACAGGAGCCAGAGAAGACGCTTTAGTTTGGGCAACAGCACTCTCTCGTCCACTTTAAACTAGACAAAAACAGACCATCCTCCTCCACAATTCATTATTTATGTGCAAGAGCGTTCCAGAGGATCATAGAAAATTGGAGCTGGGCTGCGAATCAAAGTTCTGGCACGACAAACCATAAGAAACAGAGGGATTTTGAAGGAGGGAGGGAATATCGACAAGGAGATTCACAAAGACAGAGGCTGCTGGAACATGAAGTCTCTTCCAAAGAACCAGGGACGAACCGACCAGATTTTGGGCGCTATGGCGGATATGCTGACATCTCTGGCGATACCCAATCAGAAGTGGGTGAGTGACTTCTGTGGCCTTTCACATTTGTACTTAGTTGTTGAACAATATTAATGCAATACACATGTGACTGTTGCACAATAATATCTGTCCTAATTTTGTGCTTTGAGAGGCTTTAGGTTTTTTTTTTCAAGTAGCATTTGCTTTCATATATATAAACAAGATTTGCATGTAACTCAAAATAATGAACGGCAGCTGGTTTTGCGTGTTTGGAGGACAATTCACATGCATTTTAAATTTACTGTAACTTAGCATGGTCATAATCATAATTCACTGAGCAGTTCCTGTTATTTAACGGCCAGTGAAATCAGAAAAAAATGCATGAAGGATAAGCTTATTGTCAGTCGTCCAATCTAACTGGCTTGAGTTCTGTAATAAATGTGTGCCAGTTTACAAAAGGAACTATTTGCAGACGTGCTCCAGATTGTGTATTTGTAAATCTGAGGAAAAGAACTGACAGATGAACTTAAAATGTGAAGTGTGTGCTTCCTCTGTACGTGTGTACAGCTTCAGAAAAACAGTTGACAGAAAGATTAAATGACCCTTTGTTTGTGAACATCCATGTTTAAAATCATGTCATAACAATGGCATCTATCAAACGAGGAACACATCACAGATAGGAAAAGAATTGAGGGATAAACAATGAAGTCAGTCAGAGAATGACAGAGAAGCATTTCGGAGGAAAACTATGCAAGACCGCTGTGATGGGTTGCAGTGACACACGAAAGACACTCTCCTGGGTGTTTAGGAGGAATTTAGAGCACTTGCATCCACAGGAAACAAGCGCTGATTAGCAAGCTCCTCATAAACAAACCCACGCATGCCATCTTCTCAAAATAGCTGTCAAGTTGTAGGTCTGATTGGCTGTTTACTGTTCTTTAAGCCTTTTCAAATATTTTTTTCTGAATCATGTAACTATTTTTTAAACCACTGTGATGAACCTGTCACTCAAACTGTAAGACATATATATATATATATATATATATATATATATATACACACACACAGTTCAAATAGTTTAAGAGCAACAATGCAGAGGGTTTAAAATACCACTCTTTTGCATTTTTAGTTCCACTGCCCTTGCCAAAATAAAGTCTGAGGAGGAAAACATTTACGTGAGGAATGTTAAGACTGCATGGTAGGAAACCTTCTGCTAAGAACATAAAAGTAAATGTGACATACATAAAAAAATGTCCCATTTCACTATCAGTCTATTGGATAAAAAATCCCCAAAATATAATTGTTATCTTGCAGTTATAGTCAACATTTGGATCTCTTAAATATTTTTCTCTAAAATCTTCAGTATTTGTTATGGCTCAACCTAGGTAGGGCAAAGAGAACAGCACTATAAACATGCTAAATTTATGATGAATTAAAGGGCAAAAATTTCCATCTATGTGTGTACATATACACACACATACACACAATTCAAACATTTGGGGTCAGTAAGATTTTCCTTGAAAGAAAGTAATATTTATAACCAGCAAGGATGCATTAAATTACTCAAAAGTGACACCAAATCAGCATATTAGAATGATTTCTGAAGGATCATATGACACTGAAGACTGGAGTAAAGACTGCTGAAAAATCAGTTTTGCCATCACAAGAATAAATTGCATTTCAAAATGTATTACAGTTTAATATATTAAAACAGTTTTTTTAATTGTAATAACATTTCACAATAGCACAATATTGCTGTATTTTTACTGTATTTTTGATGAACTATAGAAATGCAGCCTTCGTGAGCATCAGAAACGTCATTCAAAAACATCACTAAACTGAAACTGTTATATAAACATGTTTAAACATAATTTAAACATTGTGTGTGTGACACTGTGTGAAAATATTAAACAATTAATTAAATCAGTAAATAATTAAATAAATATGACCCTGGCTGTGAAAACCCAGCTAAAAGTCTTTGTTTTGTGATTTACTGTTTTCTAAAATCATCCTTCATAAGGTAAAGACCATTCTGTGAAAATGTAACCTTGATATCTCTAATATTGACTGAGTAAGGCCATGTCAGAGATTGAAATCATAGTGAAATTAATGGTTGAAATCAAACTTTGATGCTTGTTATCTCATAATTAGCTTTTGAGACTTTAGCCTGGATTTCACAGACAGGTTCACAAATATCTAATATCTAAAATAAAATATGCAATTTCAAATCTCCCATCATTAAAGTTTATATATGTTGACAGCTGAAAATACACATTTCAAGTATAATTTGTGACTGTCCATCTTTGGTTGTAGAACTCAGAGGGTATTGAGCACCTGAGTGTGACACAGGAACAGAAAACAGGAAAACAATGCCCATGGGACACAGAGGGACTGAATTGGGATGATATGTCCCGGGACAGCCTGGAAAGAGTACGAAGAAGAGACAGAGCAAGTAAGACACAACAACCATATTTGGTCAAATGTTGCTTGACTTGACTATTAGTGGGTTAAACATACACAACAAGAGTTGCCAGTGATCAACTCCAATGTGATGGATATGGAGCCAAGGCACATTTAAAAAAAAGAACATGGAGTTTGAAGATTGACTTGGCGCAATCTTGACCTTCAGTAACAAAGGAGTGTATGCCAGTGTTGATGTAAGGCCATGTTCCTGTTTAAAGCAGCTATCATTTATGTTTGAACTACGCCTCACTTCTGCCACATGTGATATCAGGAGTTGTTTTGATCTGCGCAATATGCTTAATGACAGAGTGATATCCTTATTATGGGCTGAAAAAGGCGTCTTTCTGCTGCACTCAACCCGCAGTACAAACAAACATTCTGGCCTACAGTGTTTAGGGTTTGCCAAATATTTACAAGTGCAGTTAACAATATCAGCATGTTTTGGGTGCTCACATGAAATTATAATGGTTTCAGCATTGGCTGAAAATAACTTCACCTAAGATTTAAAGGCATAGTTTGCTTCCCCTGAAAAGCGTAAACACTGTGGCGCTATCAAAACACTGATCTGTTTATTTGACCATTCCATTAGCAGAATATTAGTAACAGTGGCTGAACCAATGGCATGGCTTGGGGCTGGACTACCTGTTTTTTCTGACCAATGGAAGACGGGGTGTATAAGCAAACTGTTTGAAAACACTCATTGAATGCTTCTCAGTACTCGGATGTTTCCTTGTTTCTCCAGCCCATGACCTGGAAATCCTTGATCATGAAGATGCAGCATCTAAAAAAATAAATAAAACAAAAAAGCACCTAAATAATACTAATAATGTATAGCGATGTAGTTGATCTTAAAACTTCACACCAAAAAAGTGCTATATAAGTTTTATAAATGCATAAAGATGTTTAAAAATTCAGACATTTGAAATAAAACATGGAAAAATAACAATTTGAATAAAATGTAATATTTAAAATAATTTTGTCCAAATGTGCAATATTTAATGACTGCCTTCATTTCTAAATAAATAAATAAATAAATGCATAACGGATGCATTATTTTTCCCTTTTCACATCTATAACAACAGTTTTAAGACATGTTTTACATTAAGTCAAGTAGGTAAATCATACGTACATACTTCACATAGTTTAACTGTGCATTTTGCTTTTTCTTATAACAAGACTTTAAAGGGGTCAAAGGATGCTACATGCACTTTTACAAGTAGTTTGAACTGAAATGTGTGTTGGTAGTGTGTGTACACAACCACCCTATAATGATAAAAATCCACACAGTGTTTTTTTTTTTATCTACTCAAATTTTTACACCTTTCTCAAATCGAGCCGATCTCAGATGCCTGTCTGTGTGATGTCACAAAGTTTGATTGACAGTGGCGTTTTAGCACACACTGGACTGACGTCTTACCTTAGACCCGCCCTGAGTGAGCTGTCATCAGTCCGCCATTGTTTCACCGCCGGAGCAGATGTAGACAAGAATGACTCCTAAGCGATTGAGGTGTTCTGTTGTTGGATGTAATAATGAACATAGCAGTCGTCATTTATTCCCGACATCTGAGCCGCTGAAGACGCAGTGGATTGCATTTGTTTTTGAAGGGAATGCGCCCCCGATCTACCTAAATGCGTCTATGTTCGCGTGAATCATTCGTGATCCAGCTTCACCTACAGAAGAAGTGAGTACAAGGTTTTTTAATGAATCTTTGCAAATAGTCTTTTTGTGCTAATTAGCAAGTTTCACAATGAATGCAGCTAAAGTAAACAGTCCCTCAGAGAGTGACTCGGAAGAGAGGGGCGGGGTCATCAGAGCTCATTAACATTTAAAGGAAAATGCTACAAAACGGCTTGCTCTGAAAAGAGCTGTTTTTGACAGGGTAAAAAAGGTGTTTTTTACACTACCATTCAGAAATTTTAACCAAACTATGTTACAGACTTTTCATTAAGACCCTAAAGAATCATATCAACTTGTGGAAAATGGGCATTGGATGACCCCTTTAACAACAATGCCAGTAGGTGGTGACAAGTAACTGTGTATTATGAGTGACTCACTGAATTATTCAAACGATTCCTTCAAACAAACTGATTCATTTAGAAACGAAACAACTGACATGAGTCATTGAATCGTTCAATCAACATATTTATTCAAACATACTGCTACATTCAGGAAATAAACGCCAGTAATGTGTTGCTTAAAGATGTGCAACAATCGATCCTGTTTTTGTTTCGTTCAGTAGGGCCTACTCTTGTTAATGCAGCAAAACTATACAAATGCAGTGGTGATATTATGTCTAACATGTAAGTTACTTATTAATTTTTTGTTTATTGAAATATGTCTACTGTTGCGGTGAATATCAGCACAGCCTGCACGGTGATATGTTTGTTGACAGCTGGATGCAATTACAGCTGGAAAATGAGTTTTTTTGTATGTATTATTATTTTAACTGCAGTCCAACAATGAAAGTCTGAAGGGGTAAATAAAGCTAATGAAGTGTTTTGGCTGTGAGTGAATTTATGTTGGGTGTAGATAAGTTCAGGTAACAGCTCTTATCAGATCGGCTCTGTCACAGGTCTAAGCAGGTTTTTAATGAACCACACCCTGTAACTGTACTGCCTGAACTGATAAGCAAACTTATTTAATCAAGTTGTAGAGAGGAAACGATCTTTGCTAATCTTCCATGACGAAAACTGGATGAAACGCTGCCCTGAACAGCTTCCAGATGGGAGACCCACTTGCATGCCTTTGGCCAATGTCAGGAAAATGCACTACTTGTTGTAGCTATGATTATTTGGAGTTAAACGCATTCAGTTGAGTTAATCAGTAAAGAGCCTTGTAGTGGGATGGATACTGAATACTGAGGTATGTGACATGTAGCCAAATCACTAACTGTTCAGGACGTGGTGCATAGGAAAGAAAGGAGTCCTAGGATGTTTGTCGCAAATTAGACTGCTTAGATGAATTGCAGTGTCAAAGCCGTAGCTTCTAAATATTAGTTTAAGACATACTTATGTTGGGTGTAGATAAGTTCAGGTAACAGCTCTTATCAGATCGGCTCTGTCACAGGTCTAAGCAGGTTTTTAATGAACCACACCCTGTAACTGTACTGCCTGAACTGATAAGCAAACTTATTTAATCAAGTTGTAGAGAGGAAACGATCTTTGCTAATCTTCCATGACGAAAACTGGATGAAACGCTGCCCTGAACAGCTTCCAGATGGGAGACCCACTTGCATGCCTTTGGCCAATGTCAGGAAAATGCACTACTTGTTGTAGCTATGATTATTTGGAGTTAAACGCATTCAGTTGAGTTAATCAGTAAAGAGCCTTGTAGTGGGATGGATACTGAATACTGAGGTATGTGACATGTAGCCAAATCACTAACTGTTCAGGACGTGGTGCATAGGAAAGAAAGGAGTCCTAGGATGTTTGTCGCAAATTAGACTGCTTAGATGAATTGCAGTGTCAAAGCCGTAGCTTCTAAATATTAGTTTAAGACATACCAAGAGCAAGCACCAGTGCCCATTTAATCAGGGTTGCTTCCTTATGTAAGTTTACTTATTTTGTTTACTTTGATGCTGTGAATGAAAACAAAAAAATTGTAAACCAAAATTCATAAGCGATGACCGAAATGACTACTTCTCAATAGGGTAGTTCACCCCAAAATGAAAACTCTTTTGCATGTAATTTATTCACCATTATGTCAGTTCTGAAGAGATTGTAGCACTTGCAATTACACTGAATGAGAACTAAAGCTTTCGAGCTTCAAAAAAGGATGTAAAAGCACCATTATGTGTCATAAACACCAAAAGTAATCCATGACTCCATGCGCTAAATTACAAGTCTTCTGCAGCTGTACAGTAGCTGCAGAACACACTATTCAATGACAATCTTGTCTTCCAGTGAACCATTCACTAATGTGTCTCTATCACCAAAATGAATTAAGTAACCAGAGCTGTGTTTCCCAAAAGCATCATAAGCCTAAGTAGATCATAGAAAGCATCGGCAACAGTGGTCTCTGTGATCTACTTATGATAACAATGCAGATCAGTCCAGTCCAATTGAATCAGTGAGTCATTCAGACTGGTTTTGTGCACTGATTAATTAAGAAGATTCAAATCAAAAGAATGATTTGTTTTCAAATTAGATGTTACTGTTTCTCTCATGAACGTACCAAAGTATACTTCAAGTGAATAATGATTAAAGGGGTCATATGATGCGATTTCAAGTTTTCCTTTCTCTTTGGAGTGTTACAAGCTGATTGTGCATAGATAAGATCCCTGAAGTTGCAAAGACTAAAGTCTCAAATTTGAAAAATAATGTGTTTTTTGAACATTAAAGCATGTCAACATATTCTGTTACACCAAATACACAAAATAATGATCTTTAAAAAAGCATCATATGACCCCTTTAAAAGGAATTGTTCATCCAAAAATGAAATTAGCTGAAAATGTATTCACCCTTTGCCATCCATAAATACTCCTATATATATACCTTATATACATACACCTTTAAATTAGATGTTTCTCCTTCAAAGCTATTCATAAAGGCTTCAGAACATGCAATTGAATCCTGTTGAAAATAGCGAATGGAAAACATTATTCATTTGTCTCCTTTTGTGTTTCACAGAAAAAAGTCTAGTAGATTTGGTACGACATGAAGGTGAGTTAACAATGACACAATTTTTATTTTTGGGTCAACTTCTCAAAAGAGCTTTAGCCATTTTGTAAGATGCCGTCTCTTCAAGTTAATACTTTTCAGTTCCCCATCAATAAGATCTGAAGAGCTCAAAGTGAAATTTCCATTCCTTGCTTTGTCTATGGCTAAAGAGGCCCCTGCAGTACTAGAAGAGCTAGAGGCACAGGAGATCACCCATCTGTTAAAGATTAGAAACAAGATGCCGTTTAGCAGCTTCAGTGGAATCACAGGACACTGCCAGCATTCACTAAATCACATGCAGATGTGTAGCTTGCACACATTCACTTTTTTTCTCTTCCTTACCAAAAGCTTATGTCCGGCAGTCCATTCAGGACATTTCGTTGGATAGAAGCCCTCAAGTCTTCACTAAATCCTCAAGCTTCACTTTCCACTCTAGGAGTCTTGAAGCACGTCATGTAGCTCTTTCATAACAGGGTTGACTGTGGACGATGACACAAATGTTTAAAACGATATGTATGCCCTTCAATTCTTTTCTTTTGTCTGGCTGAATGCTGGAAATCCGCAACAAAAGGAGGCAGCAAGAGCAGATTTTTTCCAAGGTGAATGGCTCATACATATACAGTTTCCTGGGCCTATGACCTCAGATAGTGAGTGTGACATAATCAGATCCCTGTGCTGAGATAAAATTGCTTTAAATCTTTTATGTGGAGAAATATTTCACCTTTTAATATTGCAGGGCACTGAGAATTATTTGTTGTTCATAATTTTTGTATTATTCATTTTAGTGGTTCAAGGCTGAGTCTCATAACTCTAGCGCAGTATTTTTTGTTCGTAATTATTTGATTCATTTTCTTCATTCATTATTTAGTTACAGGAAAGCTGTTTGGCTCTGTCATGTGTTGCTGATGTAACTTTCTCATGCATTCAGAAAAGAATCATGCTTTCATCGCTGCAGTAGAAGATGCCTGCTGTGCAAACAAAGATTTTTTGGGGTGCTGATATTTTACATAAAACATTATGTAGCGGCGTATCTCAAAAATCCTCTATACATGGTTTGTTCTGCAAGAAATGTTCATCCATTCATAAGTTGGCCCATTATAAAGACCCCCTTTCCACATATTCCTTAGGCCAAAAAAAACAACAACAAACAGCTGGGGGAATGTGGAGTCAGAATTCCCAAGAGACCCATAGGCTAAGCGAGTCCCAACCTTAAAAGGGCCTTTGTTACCACAGCTTTGGAGCTGCATTGCCACACTGGGGAAAATTGGTGGTGGTTGCCTCAGGCTTTCCCAGTGTGTGTGTGTGTGTGTTTTCACGTCTATATGTTTTATTGAGCATGTTTAATGCATGTCAAACCTCGATTAGAACATAAACATTGACATTTATTGCTACAGTGTGTCTATTATCCAACCTAACTTCCAGAATTCAGAACTGAAGTAGCGGCGTCCTTTAAATTCATGAGAAAGAATTGGCCACACCCCACAGAAAATTGAGTGGAAATGACAGGATTAGACATTTACTGAATTAAAATAAGTCAGAGGTAATGCATTTTGGGAAGTGGCAAGTCCTTCCACCTTGGTCCAGAAAAACTTATAGAGTATCTGTACATCATTTGGTTGGTTTATTTCTCATTCTATCATTCTGTCTAATAATGTTCTGTCATTCTGTCTATCTGTGTATCATTCTGTTGTTTCTGTCCATTTATTGTTTTATATACACTGCAATATAAAAGTTTGGGGTCAGTTTTTTTTTTCTTAAAATAAATTGATACTTTTATTTACCAGGAATACATTAAATTAATTAAAAGTTACAGCAAAAACGTTTACATTGATTTGTATTTCAATTAAATGCTGTCCTAAATGCGTCAAATAGTTTTTTTTTGCAGTTTCCACAAACATATTAAGCAGCACAAGTGTTTTCAACATTAATAATAAGAAGAAATGTTTCTTGAGCACCAAATCAGCATATTAGAATGATCTCTGAAGCATCATGTGACACTGAAGACTGGAGTGGCTGCTGAAAATCCAGCTTTGCCATCACAGGAACAAATTACAATTTAGAATATATTAAAATCTATGATGACTGTTAGCTGTCATTCTCTCTATAGTTCTGTCATTCTATCTGTCTTACTCATCTTCTGTTCTTCTGTCTGTCTATTGTGCTACTGTTCTCTGCCCTTAAAGCCTATGCATTTCAAGAATTTTAAGCCATTTTATTTGGCTTTGTCAAGCCAACATTCAGTGTTTATCTAGTCAAAGTTTGCCTTTCTAGTTCAATGATTTGAAGGAATTTATCTGTTTAATATAATTTCATTTGAATTCTACTTAATTACATTGACATTTGAATTGCAAATCTTCATCATTTTGCCACCTCAATTCAAATTCATAAATCCTATTGGATTTAAAATGCATTCTCAGTTTAATTTCTAAATGGTAAAAATATGTGGCTCTAAGCTTTGCACATCATGGGCACAAAATAAAACAGAAAAAAAAGATGTCTATATAGAAAGAATAGACGTACAACTAAATCCAATTTAGGTCAAAGCATATATACAAAAAACAAGAGTTTATAAGGAGCACCGACATTCTCTCGAGTTAATGCTCCAGAGCAGGAGACACATTGATAAACTGCTGGCCTCTAGGCCAGAAGCCAGACCTTCACACCCAGTAACCATCAGCCATCATCCTCTCAATCAGCTCCTAGAACAGTTTAAGCCTGTGTCAGGAACATCGTAAAGCTGTAGGGCTGTTTGTATATTTCTTGCCGTTGTGTTTATCCACTGGATGTTGATATATGGTTACTGTTGGGTGAGATGTATCCCGTTGTTGAAAGATCTATGGTTTAGGATGGAGTTTGGGAATCAGATGGGTCATGTGGTGGACGTTGGTCTGTTTTGTTTTGCCTCTTTGGTTCTAACTGTTACTTTGTTGGTCATTAATCAGAGCAGAGGTTGCTACACCTTCCCCCAAATGCCTTAGCCAAGTCCTCATGATGAACGGTGCTCTGGGGAGATAGTCTTTGATCTGAAGATGAGAAAACGGTAGCCTGACATTGTTGAGTCATTGTTTTTTTGGCTACAGGGTTGAGAGAACAACATTCATGCAGACAGAGACAGCAGTCTGCAGAGATCAGATCTAATCATCTGCTTCTTTATGTATCAGGGAACAAAACTGGTCCACAGATGGCATTTCCACACTGTGATGTTTTATGAACAGAAATCCCAGGATGAGATAAAGGACCGAGAGGAAATGCATGCTGTTCTAGTCATCAGAATATGGAAATGGTAGCAGAAGTAGTTTGGAGTCTGTGTGTAGTATAATTGAAAACAGATATGCCTTACATAATCTCTGCATTAATTTGTCGTTGAATGGACTGCGTTGCATGTCTAGATGGTAAGAAGGATTGTGTTTACATTGGATAAACCTATATGTTTAAATATCTCATCACTAATCTTTGAAAATCCTGAAAATCCTCCTCAGGACATCTTAGTGGCTAGATTTATAGGATCTGGGGGAGAGTATTCAGCTGAGGTTCATCTGTTTAAGTACAGTATGCAAATGATGGGGAGTTCTGGTGAGAGGAATTGTGGGAGGCACCGCTATATGTTTCCCATCAGTCTACACAATACAGTTGACAGTATGCATGTATGTCTATGAATGACATGTATTTAAATGTGCATTTGTGTCTCCTTTTCAGTTCATTTTATTGACCACATCCCACAGGATGTTGAATTGGAATAACAGGAAATTAAATTTGTTGAATTAAGCCATGTTGATGGCTCCATTTTGAAGATAGATAGATAGATAGATGGATGGATGGATGATAGATAGATAGAAGATATTATTTTATAAATAGTATGTTCAAAAGAACAGCATTTATTTGAAATAGAATCTATTGTAACATTAATATATAGTGCATCTTTGCAGAATAAAAATATTCATTATTTAAAAAGGATCTTACTGTAAATCTTTATTATGTATATATATTTAATTTGATTTAATTTATTAATTGAATAATATTTAACATAATGTAATATATGTAAATTTATACAAACATAGTAAGTTATCATTCAAAGGTTTATTACTGATATCATCTAATGTTTCTGAAAATACCCTAAATGGGATGTGTATGATAACATGTTTATGGGTAATAATAATAAAAAAGTGAAAAACTGAAAAACACTTACAACAGATATATGAATTAATTTTTGAATATCATTACTTTTAAATTCCACTTTGTATTAAAAATCTGTATCTCATTTGCAACCTAATTTCAAATTTAGCAGCTAATTTGAAATTTAAATTCTCGATTAATTTCTAAATGGTGCATATCAAGAATGTCTGAATATGTGTGTGTGTGTGTGTGTGTGTGCGCGCACATTTTTGTATATATTTTTGTGAGAGTCCTGGTCAATCTCTTGGCTGGGGTTGGGAGAGAGACCAGCAAACAAAGTGCAGAGCATACAACACCAGCTCACTGCAGCCAGCCGGCTTTCTGCCAGCTGTCTCTCTGTTCTCCCACACTGCTGCCTATTCATGCAGGCCTTAATTGGAGCTCCTGCTTTTAGAAAGAGAAAGAATGAGAATTCGAGAGGTCTAAACATCCCAATAAAAACACAGTATGGTGAAGGCACTGCACTGTAGGATTTAGAATGGGTTGAAGAAGGGAAATGAGAAGACTAAGTCACTTTACTTCATTTTCATCTATACATGTTGATGTAAATTAACTTGGGACAGCTGTATTGGTCATTGCATGATTGCATACTTAAGCTTGCTGACCTTGAACCCTCTACTACTAACATTTTCACTGTTCCTGTCACTGTCAAAGCTGTTAGACCTTGAACCATTGTTTGTGTAATTAGCATGCAGTGAGCAATGCCAGAATCCATCATCATCAGTATGTGCAAAAACAAGTTGGAGGGGAGTGGGTAAGCAGAGCCAACACTACTTTAAGCTATTTGTCAATCCATTTTTAATTTCATGTACTTAAACGTGAGTGGACATTGATAAATGTAGTCTTTGACAAAATCATTTTTGAGCCTCCCATCATAATAATGTCATTTGCGTGAGTTTGAGGTAGGACTATCCGTTTGGCTGATGAATTATTGATGGGAAACCTGTTTGAAAATTATATTTGCGGTTTTGTATTGTATATTCTCATGTTTGAATGCAGTATGTATGAGGATGAGTGTGGATGAGTTTATGTGTGTGCTTGAATACAGTATGCGCGTGCCAGGGCAGACTCATAAATGGAGGCAATGAAGTGGGGAGAATGAATAAATAAGTAGAAACAGGAAAGGGTGAGGGAAGAACAGAGGGAGAGGAAGAGGAATGAGAAGATAAAAAAGACTTGTATGGGTTTTAATGCACTATTCATCTCACATTCTTTCTTTGGTTCTTTTACCCTGTTGCCATGGCATTTTAAGATGTATCTGTGGTGATGGATTACAATTTTCAAATGCCAGACATTATTTATTACAACCTTAAAACTGACTTGTTCAGCATAGGAAAGTGCCTTTCAGATTCTGCACATTCTTGTAAGTTTAACAGAAAAATAAGATATTGTAAAAAGCTGTCTATTGGTTAACCAGACATTACATTATTGTATTTTCAATCAGAAATTATATGAAATTTAAATGGGACAATAGGACAATTGTGAGTAAGCAGCTTACCTTAGTAGTTTCTGTCTTATTTATCACATTGAGTTGTATTTGTGTTTTATTTATTAATATTTTTAAATAACAAAATATTGTTATACTTAAATAGTTGTCAGTTATGTAAATTGAAGTTAATGTTTCTAGCATTATTTTAGTATAAAATAATTAGAAAACTATATGTATATGTATAATTATTTATATATTATAATTAGTATAGTAATTAAGATATACTAATAATAAAATTATTGTATTTTGCTGTAAAAATGCATAAAATACAGTATAAAAGTGCAGTGCATATTTTCGTCAGACACTCTTAGAAAGGCCAATGAAAAGCCTGTTTCTCATGCCTGAGTGTCCACAAATCACAGAGAAAGATTCTTTAGAGGGGTAAAGACTTGCCCAGGCACATAGTATACACTCCCTCTACTGATCAGAGATGTTAATACAATCCATACTGACAGCATAAGCTTTTAGTGTGAGCCTTGTTGTTTATCGTAAGATCACATGGTTGAGATATAAATTAGATTTTTTTACAAAGTAAATACAATGCAAAAGATGTTAATTTGGCGATTACATTCTTCCCTGTACCAGTTTAGGCAGCTACTGTACACCATGTTGGTTTTGAGGGAGGTATCTGCCTCTGAAATGATTCACTTGCATGCCTTTAAAGAAACAACATGCTGTACCTCATCTGGAAGAGCAAACAAAACAAGCGCTCAGAACAGCTTAACCAAATTTGCACTCCTGTCATGGTGAATTTCCTCAAGTATTGCAAAGAGAGAAAGCAAACTGGTTAGCGAGGAAGAGAGAAAACTTGACTCGTGATCGTATACAAACATCACCATGCAAGCTACTTGTTGTCATAGCCATGCAACTCCCTTTCTCTTGCTGTGGTAAGCAGTGTACACTTGAAGTGAGAAGGAACAAAAACAGGACAGGACTGCTTGTTTGATGTGTGGCATTAGTCTTTGCATCCTACGGTGTGCCTTTGAAATGGCTTTTTCAGTTTCAATTTAATTTGTCTTCCTTTTAACCAAATAAAAATACTGTTTGTTCTGTTTGTAGTTGGATTATAGATTATAAGAGAGAAAATGCAGCTTTGTTCTTGCGAGTAAAATCCTCTGCCATTCACGTCACAGGCAGACAACAGCGTGATGTGTTGCGGGTTACAACACTGCAACCTGGTGGAGGTGTTATGGGGCTGACATTTTGCCGATTTGAGGTGACAGGAGTTACAGTGATGGGCTGACTAAGTTGTTTACATGCAGGTTTATAATGAAGCCACAGCAGGTTTTGAATAGTCAAGCTACAGTTTCCATCTGTCTGTCCAAATATGACATTATGCGTTAACAAATACTGTAGGATTAATAATGTATGTCACGCGTCATCTCTGTCTTTCAGAGCAAGCATACAATGCTGAGGCCAATGGTAGTCTGATTAATATGTATAATGCTGAACAAAGTCAATCTACAGTCACATTGTCTAGGTCTGATTGTCTGGCTTTGAACTGGAACGATTGCTGACGTCTGACTAAAGTGTCCAAAAAATATGAATTATTGCTTTAATCTGACTGAAACAAAATTGTTGAATAGCATGCGAATGCACTTACTGTCTTGCAAGATATTTTGTGCCTGTAATGACAGCTTCAACTGTAAATTATTTCATATACAAAACAGGTGGTTGGACTTTGATGCATTGAATGCATTCTGCATGTGGTCATCTCAGTCCTGATGTTTTATCTTCCTGGTGGGGGAAATGGTTGTTGGCTTCTTTAGTGAATTCTCCAATTTTCATTGGCTGTATCGCACTTATATGGAGCCTCTCTGCTTGTCTGCAATAGACACCGGGTAATTGGGCTCTGGAGAGAGACTAATTCCATCAACACACACACACACACACACACACACACACACACACACAGGTTTGTTTTTATGGTTTATGGGGACTCTCCATAGGCGTAATGGTTTTTATACTGTACAAACCGTATTTCCTATTGCCCTACACCAACCCTACCCCTAAACCTACCCCTCACAGGAAACTTTCTGCATTTTTAGATTTTCAAAAAAACTCATTCTGAATTATTTATAAGCCTTTTGAATTACGGGGACACTGAAAATGTCCTCATAAATTACGTTCTCGTTGTAATACCTATGTCATACCCATGTTATTATACAAATTTGTGTCCTCATAAACCACATAAACATGCACACACACACACACACACAAACTCAGCAAAATCCCCAGCTGCTCATGTACTCTAGAAGAGGCCTGCACTCCATTTCCTGCTCCTCTTCACCATTAGCATCACATTCCAACACACATTTTGCTTACACGCGCCTTGTCTCTTTATAGAGCTTTTCACACATGACACTGTTTAGGGGATAGCTCACAGAAAGTTGAAAATTCTGTCATCATTTACTCATTTTTCAAATTTATCTCTTCCTCTGAACACAGAAGAAGATATTTTGAAGAATGTTGTTAACTAAACAGTTTTGGTGACCATTGACTTAGATTGTATGGACAAAAAAAACAAAAAAACACTGAGACATTTCTCAAAATAATTCATAGATGTTTGGAATGAAATAAGGGTGAGTAAACGATGACAGACTTAAAACATTTTTTGGTGAACTATACCTTCAACCCAGGGTCATTCTTGAGTTATTTTGTTCTATATTTCACATTCTTCATACAGTATGCTTTCATCTTGGTTTTAATCTTGGGTCATCAGCTTTAAAGATTTTATATTGTACTTCTGTAAACCCCAGGTTAATGTCTTTTATATATTAACATATCTATGAGATTACACTCTAAAAATGCTGGGCTAAAAACAACCCAAGTTTGGTTAAATATGGACAAACCCAGCGATTGGATTGCTTTGACCAAGCGGTAAGGTTAAATGTTTCACCCAACCAGCTGGGTAGTTTTATTTAACTCAACTATTGTTTAAAAATTTCATCAACATAAAATCAACATTTATTAATGTTTAATAAATAGTAATTAAATAATGTACATTTATTAAACTGCTTATTAATAAATGTTCACCGTTTGATTATTAGTGATGCCTCTAGTAATTATGTGTCTGATTTTTAATTTCCAACCTATTTTGGGTTCGTTTTAATGCAGCCATATAGTAATTTTTAAACAATAGCTGAGTTAAATAAAACTGCCCAGCAGGTTGGTTAAACATTTAACCCAACTGCTGGGTCAAAACAAGAAGAAGATATTTTGAAGAATGTTGTTAACTAAACAGTTTTGGTGACCATTGACTTAGATTGTATGGACAAAAAAAACAAAAAAACACTGAGACATTTCTCAAAATAATTCATAGATGTTTGGAATGAAATAAGGGTGAGTAAACGATGACAGACTTAAAACATTTTTTGGTGAACTATACCTTCAACCCAGGGTCATTCTTGAGTTATTTTGTTCTATATTTCACATTCTTCATACAGTATGCTTTCATCTTGGTTTTAATCTTGGGTCATCAGCTTTAAAGATTTTATATTGTACTTCTGTAAACCCCAGGTTAATGTCTTTTATATATTAACATATCTATGAGATTACACTCTAAAAATGCTGGGCTAAAAACAACCCAAGTTTGGTTAAATATGGACAAACCCAGCGATTGGATTGCTTTGACCAAGCGGTAAGGTTAAATGTTTCACCCAACCAGCTGGGTAGTTTTATTTAACTCAACTATTGTTTAAAAATTTCATCAACATAAAATCAACATTTATTAATGTTTAATAAATAGTAATTAAATAATGTACATTTATTAAACTGCTTATTAATAAATGTTCACCGTTTGATTATTAGTGATGCCTCTAGTAATTATGTGTCTGATTTTTAATTTCCAACCTATTTTGGGTTCGTTTTAATCCAGCCATATAGTAATTTTTAAACAATAGCTGAGTTAAATAAAACTGCCCAGCAGGTTGGTCAAACATTTAACCCAACTGCTGGGTCAAAACAACCCAGTCGCTGGGTTTGTCCATATTGAACCCAACTTGAGTTGTTTTTAACCCAGCATTTTTTAGAGTGTAGTAAAAGTAACCAGGTTGAATCCATCTTTTATGGATTTATCAGGAGTTATTTAAATTTTCTGTAAAATATATTTATGCATTTTTGTGGCAATTGTGCTTTTCACAATTGTACTTTTCACATATCATCAACTTTAAAAACTGCATATTCATCTGAGGAAATGTCACTATGTAGATCCTCGCTTGTAGTCACAAGTGTTCTAAAACATACAGCAAAAATAATAGTGTCTTCAGTTTACATATTTGTCATTCAACAGCTTGAACTATTCTCTCATATGCTAAAATTTAACATTTTGTGAAAGTTTGGGGTACTCAGGTAGTTTAGGATTGATAAACAACTCATAATCTTACAGCGATCCTAATTATTATGGCTAATAAAACTGCCCTTTACTACTGGTTAAGTCTGGTAGGGAAAGCCCTTAGGTCAGCTTTACCTGAGTAACAATCCCACATTGGTTGTGTTGAAATGACATTGTAAGTCACCAGTGCCACGACAGAACATTCAATCAGAGGTGACAGGCACAAAAACTCACACTCACCACCTTGTATCAAAGCCTTCAAGATACATAAACACAGACACATATGATCAAAACCTATAAACATTACTATTTGAAACATGATATCTGCATTCACCACACCCAACTCTGTGTGTCTTCCCAGGTCTGTAACTTTCAAAACTAATCAAACGGCAGCTATCTTTATCCCGACGGCCTCGTATTATGTAAACCCTGTGTACAGTAAACACAGCACTCCCGTTCCTCATCCCAGCAAGTCTGTGAACGCCTCTCTGAGTGGAGGTAGTTGTAAAGATACTCTATTAGCCCGGTATTCCTGAAATAATTACCTCATGCAATCAAGCTCATATTCAGATTTTATTTTCCACTTTGTTTATCTTGGATATGACTCATGAGGGTTCGAATTAGGACCAGCTGTCTGAGATCTTCTAAAATGATGTACTAAAAAAGTCCAAGACAGATGGTTGAATAGAATGGAGAGCAGAGAGAAAATGATGAGAAAAGTAAACGCAAGATGAAGGGGATAAAAGGGGGAGTGGGAGCTGTATCCTGGAATAGCCAGCAAGTCGAGCTGCTAACTCCGCCCCCTCAGCCCCCTCTTTCTCTCGCTCGCTCTCACTCTCTCTCTCTCTCTCTCTCTCTCTCTCTCTGGCAGTCTTACAGTCTGTCATTTGAGCAGACAGTGAGAGCAGGAGGGAGGAAAAACAGGGAGACTGAGCTGTGCTTTTGCCTGCCGTTGACTTGTCTTGTGCAGTGACAACCCGAGACTAGATATCTGGACGGTGTATGATTCCCTAACAGACTAGCAGGACATTCGCTCCTCTTGGGATTTGTTTTGAGGTTCTCCCCCACACCTCTTTGGAATTACCTCTGCAGGGATATCCCCAGCGTGAACGTGTGCGTGTGATGTGCCATGCCCATGCCTGCTAATCTTGTGGTCAGCGACTGGGGTAGACCATGAAGGGGGGCCACCACCATCGGGGCTGCGCCTGCCACCACTTGTTTCGAAAAGTCCTGGTGAAGTGTGGCTGCTGTTATGCCCGGGTCAGAGGTCAGTGACTTTAGGCTAACGCTGTCATGGTGGACTTGATTACAGAGATGAAGGATAAGAAAACTACTACTATGCTTTGAGTTTGCAACTTGTTTGAATGCTATTCTTAGTGTCTTTCTCCTACACTGGTGTTCTGATTTTCTTATTTAGTCTACGATGTTCTTCAATGCTTCTCGCATTCCAAATTCGCTCATCCACCTAGTCTCTGAAGTGATTATTGAGTGTCAGTGTATTGCATTGCATGTGTGTCGGGGGGATTCGCTTCTTTTTCTTCTGCTCGCACTCAGTTGGAGCAACAGATGTCTGTCACTTCTCCTGGTTACGGCTTCCCCTCACACTTTTCATCTCACTCCCCCTCTGATGCAATTATCGAGCGGCGAGAAATGGCATGTATGCATTAGATGGAGCATGTTTACATGTAAGACAGGGTGCCATGTGTTCAGGGGGGTTTTGGTGCAGCACGTGGGTGGATGAAACACTGGGGGCTGCACAGAAACATTCCTTCCTTTGTTCAACAGTGAGACTTTGACTAAGGACACCCTGTGTCTCTCTACCTTCCTTTTTGGTTTGTCTTTCAGTTTTTTCAGCCAGTCATGGAAGTGTCTGCTAATAAAGTGATAGTTCACCCAAAAATGAAGATTTTGTCATCATTTACTCACCCCCAGTCCAATGTCAATCTGAACCTTTCTCTTTTTTTGTCTATACCATGAAAGTCAGTGGGGCAGTGTTGTTTTGGATCCCAATGACTTTCATTGTAGGGACAAGTACAGTTATTCAAAATATCTTCTCTTCTATTACACAGAAGAAATAAAGTCATACAGGTTTGTAATGACATAAAGGTAAGTAAATAATGACACAATTTTGATATTTGTGTAAACTCCTTCTTTAAAGTTGCAGTAGCGAGTTCAACTTTAAGTAAAATATGACCATGTGTTAAATGGTAGCTGGAAAACATTTTCGATTGTATCTACACAATTGGTTCTTTCTATATCCCATCTGTTTTCAATCTAAAATTGTGTAATTTATGTAAAACGCAATTCTGTAAGCTTTCTTCATGTGCTCTTTTTTATCATCGTTTTGACTCTGCAGGGCTCTGGCATAGTTCAGATGCCTCTAGTTTAATCTCCAGTGCTTATGTAATGGACATTCTTCCTCTCAGCCAGAGTATGTGCTTTCTACCTTCACTTAGGATCGTCTAAGTTAACCTCAGACATCATTCTAAAGTCGTGCCAAACTTGCAAGCCATGTAAGGGCTGCGAAGTTTCTGAAATAGCTGTTAGTTAGGGATGATGCCATTTGAATAATCCAGCTTCCCTGAAGAAATGTCAAAGAAAGAAAGAATTATACATTTGAATCGACTTTATTTCTGTATTAAAATTAAATTAAATTAAATAAATTAATCATATCTAAATGTGAATAGTGCATGTATACAGTGTACAAAACTATTACTTTGCATAATACTAAGCCAATATAACTCCAAGACGACTGCAGTGTCAGTCAAACAAAAATTGCTAAGTGCACCTTTAAAAATCTATGGAAAGAGAATAAAACCCCTCGTAAGTGAAAAATGGCAGTGCACTTACTTTCACCAGCAAAGATGACCGTTTCGACGTGACTACCCTGTGGTTACGTGGAGCTGATTTCGAATGCTACTCTAAGTCAGCAAATATAATTTTAATGTTGAGTATTAGCATCGGGCTCTCCTCCTTAAATATAAATCACATTAGGAGAAAGCTGTAGGCAGATGGAGATGCTTAAACCCATATGTGACTTCCTCCCACCCTCTCCTTCTTTCACTTTACCAGCCTGACTCTCCTGCCTTGGAGATTATATGACTCTTTCTGACACCTAAGCTCTATTCTCTATGATAGAAGGGAGTATAAATGGCTGGTTTATGTAAGAGCGTCTAATCACGCTTGGATGAGGGCTAAATGTTTATTCAGCCCTGGGTATAAAGTAAACAACCTGAATGCGCCCGGAGCAGGAGGGCTGTCGACGTGCTGTTTTCTGCATGGTTAAAGGGGCAGACGTGATAGCATGTGCGGGACGAGCTCTCAGTCTGGTTAAGCGTCACGCACATCCCTTTCGAGACCCTACAGATGTCTGAAATGCATGTTCCATACTAAGAGTGCAATGCAAACACTTGCATACACCCTCTTTGTTTTGATGTTTATAGGAAAAACAATCTAGATTGTACAGAGATAATTATCCTCACATATTAATTGTTCTTCAATGGTTTTTCCTGTCTGTGAGGGTGTAATGAATGGAAAAGTCCAGAACTTGCACTTCCAGGAAGCAACTTCCACAACCTGTAGTGATTTAACTTTTCCACCCCTCTTAAAAAGCACTATGGTACCATATGGTAGTACCACAGAACTTTTGATACACACCATGGTCCTGAATGATTACCGTATGGTAATACTGTGGTACTTTTGGTGCTTTTTTTGTTGGAGGGTTAGTTCACCCACAAATGGAAATTAGCCCATGTTTTACTCATCCTCAAAGCATCCTAGGTGTATATGACTTTCTTCTTTCAGACGAATCCAATCGGAGTTATATTAAAAATTATCCTGGCTCTTCCATGCATTACAATGGAAGTAGGTGGGTGTTTTTGTTCAACAGTCCAAAAGTAGTCAAATAAAGCACGCATCCGTAATAAAACCTGCCTCACAAGGTTCCGGGGGGTGAATTAAGGTCTCCTGTAGCGAATCGATGCATTTTTGTAAGAAAATATCCATATTTAAAAAGTTATAAACACAGGAAAGAGAAAATACTTCACAAAGAAATGAATACTCTCAACATCCACAATACTCAACACTCCCAACCTATATATAAATGCAAGTTCTTTTTGTTGTGTTTTTTGTGTGTAACAAGCAGTCCACTGAAGGTGAGTTTAAGAACCCAAGTGCAGCTTTATTCCAAAGTAATCCAAAATCTAAACATTCAAACAAACGAAGAAAGACTTGACTTGGCATGAACAGACTTGAACAGACTTGACTTGGCATGAACAGACTTGACTCACCGACAGAATGTTACAACATCAATACTCGACAAAGACAACATGAGGGCTATTTATATCAAACAACAAGGGTCACATGACAAGAACCAACCAATGAGAGACAGGACACATGACTAACACAACCAATAAGAACACGACACATGAACCAAAGAACCAATAGCAGGATAACATGAGGGCAAGGGAATCACATGACTAGACAGGGACCATGACTAAACTCCAAAATAAAAGACATGAAAACATGAACATGAAACAAAACCCACGTTACATATCCCCCTCTAAAGGCGGCTCCAGACGCCCAAACAAAACCCAAAAACGTCAAGGAGGGTGGTAGAGCAGAGGCGGAATAGGGGGGAGGGATGGAGGGCCAGGCCCATGCAGGGGAACAGGATCAGAATCGCAGAACAGTGGTGGGCCTGGGCCGTGGAGCAGAGGGCAAGACCATGGGCCATGGTGCAGTGGTGGACCTGGACCTGGACCATGGGGCAATGGCAGACCTGGGCAGTGAAGTACTGAAGGACCTGGGCCGTGGAGCAGTGGCAAACAGTGAAACTCTGGAGGACCTAGGCCGTGAATCAGAGGCAGACTGTGGAACAGTGGAGTAGGAGACCACCAGGTCAGATTCAGAGGAGCATGGAGCCATGGCGGAGCCGATAGAGCAGGAAGGCATGGCGGAGCTGGCAGAGCAGGAAGCCAAGGCGGAGCAGAGGACCACCAGGTCAGCAGAGCATACAGGAGCAAAGATCCCCACAGTGGAACAGATGACCACCACAGCAAAGCAGGTATCCACCAAGGCGGATCAGGCAGGACTGGAACAGAGAGCACTGAGAGGTTAACAGTGGCCTCTGTGGCCATAACAGGACAGGCAGAGAATTCATGGACGGCCTCCATGGTCATGACAGGGCAGACTGTGATTTCATGAACGGCCTCCTTGGCCGTGACAGGGTAGACTGTGAGTTCATTAACAGCCTCCGTGGCCATGGCAGGACAGGCAGAGAGTTCAGAAGCGGACGCCGCCGCCTCGGGAGGTTCTGCAGCGGAAAATCCTTAAGTGAAACTTGCATGGTATCCGTGGCATGACGAGGCTCAGACATGGTGGACATGGCATGGTGAGACTCAGGCGTGGTGGCCATCTCGGCCATAGGCTCAGACGTGGCAGCCATGATGGGTCGAGGCTCTGGTGTGGCGGCCATCTTGGCCGGGGACTCAGGCATGGCGGCCATCTTGCGAAGAGACTCTGGGCTGGCGGCCATCTTGCGAAGAGACTCTTGGCTGGCAGCAATCTTGTGAGGAGGCTCCTGAGTGGACGGCAGACATAATGTGAAGAGGCTTTGGCATAGCAGACATGACGTGAGCTGGCCCTGGAGTAGCGGGCATGACGTGAGCTGGCCCTGGTGTAGCAGACATGTCGTTAGCAGGCCCTGGAATAGCAGACATGACGTTAGCAGGCCCTGGCGTAGCAGACATGACGTGAGCAGGCGCTGGCTTGGCAGGCATGACGTGAGCAACTCCTGACATAATGGTCAGGACGTGAAAATGCTCTGGCGCAGAGGGTACAGTACAGTTGCGGGGCTCCTCATCTACAATTTCCACAGTAAAAGGTGAACCAGCCAGCAACAAAGCAAAGTCAATATATTCCTCTAGGGTAGCAGAGCAGGTGTTGTCTGGCATTAGGTCATTTAAACAGTTCTTAAGTCCATTACAAAATATACCCTTAAGGGCAACATCATTAAAGTCCACCAAATGACAACTTACAAAATCCGCCACATAATCCTCAATGGGCCGGTTTCCTTGTCGAAGTCGCAGAAGAGCAACTGCTGGGTTCATATTTGCGGTCGAGTATTCTGTAACAAGCAGTCCACTGAAGGCGAGCTTAAGAACCCAAGTGCAACTTTATTTAAAGGTGACCTATTATGCCGTCGTGCCGAATTCTGCACCCTGCCAGATTATTTATGAATTACACAGACGGGGAGCACGGCGCTATAAAAATAACAACATAGCTGGTCTCATGGTGCCATCGCATGCTAACACGAACTTTATAAGTCCCAAATATGATTATGAGCTAGACAAATTCAAGCGGTCGATGTCACATTGCTTTCATATGCAATTTTTAACTACCACATTCCTATTCACGATCATTCTGGTAGCATGTGAAGGCAGCATCAGTGAAAACAGACAGACAATGGTAGCTATAGCAACATTAGCCTTACAGAGTGCCAAGAAGCTCTTTCAGAAAGGCAGTTTGGAAAACAAACGCGTGATACTTACTTCTTCTAGATGGCGTAACGTTAGCTGGATCACGAACAGTTGGCACTGCTCCATCCTTCAGGAGCAACTTTTGTGCAAAACCTGCTTTATACTAACCCTCATTCACAAAGCAGTCCGGTGTAAAATGATTCGCGTAGACATAAACTGCGGTTCTACGTTAAAACGGCAGTGTCTGTCAACATTCGTGGGCGGGGCCTGTGGCTAATGTGACGTCACATTAGCACTAATGCTAAAAATAGGCCATTGGGAGACACCGCTTATTATTTATGGGGATTAAAAAAAAAGGAGTGGGTGGGTTTTATCATTATAGGGTGGTTGTGTACACACACTGCCTACACACATTTATTCATTTAAAGGGACAAGTGAATTTTGCATAATAGGTCCCCTTTGAGTAATCCAAAATCCAAACATCCAAACAAACTAAGAAAGACTTGACTTGGCATGAACAGACTTTTTGTTCTCTTTGTATGTATAATAAAAAAAAATAAAAAATAAATAAACACTTTTTTTCTCACTTCTGCTGACTGTCATAGTGGGAAGCCTTTCCGGCAGATGACGTAGGACGTACGCGTATATAAAAATGTTTAACACTTTAAAAATTGATATTTTTCTTACAAAAACGTATCGATTCACTACAGGAGGCCATTATTCACTCCCTGGAGCCGTGTGAGGCACGTTTTATTACGAATGCGCACTCTTTATTTGACTACTTTTGGACTGTTGAACAAAAACACCTGCCTACTCCCATTCAAACGGTTTTTAATTAACTCGCGATTGGATTCGTCTGAAAGAAGAAAGTCATATACACCTAAGATGCTTCGAGGGTGAGTAAAACATGGGCTAATTTTCATTTTTGGGTGAACTAACCTTTTAAGTTATGGAGCGTCTTCTAAATATGATAACAGTATATTTGTATGTATTTTACACGTGTCATGCTACTACTAAAAGTTTAGTGTCAGTAAGATTTTTTTTTTAAAGAAGTCTCTTATGCTCACTAAGGCTCCATTTATTTGATCAAAAATACAGTAAAATAGTAATTTTGTGAAATATTATTACAGTTTACTATAACAGTTTTTGAATTTTAATATTCTGTTTTAATTCAGAAATCATTTTAATATGCTTATTTGGTGTTCAAGAAACATTTCTTATTATTATCAGTGTTGAAGTCCGTTGTGCTGCCTAATATTTTCATGAAAACCTTTATACATTTTTTTCAGGATTCTTTGCTAAATAGAAAATGTATTTTTCTTTATTTGAGATCAAAATCTTTTGTAACATTATAAATATCATTGCTGTCACTTTTAATCAATTTAATGCATGCTTTTGTTTTTTACAAATTTCTTTGTAGGGTGTTCTGCGTACTTGCCAATGTCAAAAAGCAATAGCTTGATTCAGTGTAAATGAATGTCTTTTTTCCTCTGATTTAGCATAAACCGTAAGCTTAATTTTTTTAAACCATTTTATGCATCAGTATTAAAAAACTCAACCACTTCCATTAGTTCCCTAGTGGTGTAGCCGTCTTTCCAAAGACCAGGAGAATGCAATCACATAGCTTTTTTAGCTAAACCATCATTCTGGTAATTGCAGAGCAGTGAAAGCTGTTTCTTTTCCACACTGCAGCTGTAGATGACTATTATTTACAAGCCCAGCAGGAATCCACCATATGACGTCTCTTCTCTCCATCCTATTGAACACCGAGTTGCATGACAATCATCTGCTCAGACACTATTAAGGTGACCATGACTATGTAGCTGAGACAGTTCCCCACTGATATCTGAATTAAAACATTTGGTTGCAAATAGGGCATCTGCATGTGTGTCTATATATAATTCATAGACCCACTTAGAGAATCAATAAACTTGGAACAGAAATCTTGGACGTAATGGCACCATGCATTGACTTTATGAAATCAAGCATCAGCAAAGCTTACAGCTGAGACAGCACATTTCAAAGTTATTGCTATTAGCATCACAATGAACTTGCAGCTAGAAAGACAATAATGTTATGAGTTAGAAAATAAGAAAGGAAAATAGAAAGGGAGGAAGTAAAGGACGGATGCAAACAGTCTGAAGAGACATAACTCAAGAATTGTGTCTGAGCCGAGCTAAGACTTTGTTATCTTCTGAAACTTGCTTGGCTCTGACAGAAACAGGAAACTGAGTTTTTACCTCAGGAAAAAACACATCTTTGCTTAAAATGAGCTGGACAAAGGAGCTTGTTGTAGATTTTGCAGCTGTGTTCATTGAGAAGAACATTGCCATACAGGCTGGGAACCATTTCAGTAAAAGATTCAGGAATTGCGCCCACTGATTAGCATAGTTGCATTATTTATTAGCATGTACTGTCTGACTAGTTTTAGCATGCAATTTATATAAATAGCAAGTCCTGCGTGGATATTTTCTGGTTAAACTGGATTAGATAGTGAATAAGACATTTCTTTTGCCTCAAATAGTAAACTATATAGCTGTTTAGTAAATTTAAGAGAGCCTATACCTGCTAAGATTTTAAAAACTTGTGCTCTCTTTAAATGTGAAGTATGCAGTTTCTGTGCGTGTGTCACTTAACAGAATTACAGAAATAAAGCATAATAAAAAAAACTTGGAAAATTCCCCGTACATGACATTATGATTATTTTTATTCTTACAAAATCTTACTATTTATCTGAATCTTGGCAGTAAAGAACTAACATGAAGAAACACTGCAAGGTTGGTGTCTCGAATGAAACCCAAACATTCCATCAAATTCCTTCTTGTAAAAGCACCCCTATAAATTTTTCCCTTGTTTTACCCCATTATCTGTCTCTGCATACTTTGGAAAGTCTTCAAATTTTAGCTTGCACACTACCAAAATTCCCACTACAGGTTGAACTGGAAAGAGATTGATGGATCTTTAACAAATGGCATAGTAGTTAGTGAACAATAAACTAGGTTAAGAGAAAAAAAATGTAATGTGTTGTTACATTGTCAATGTATAGATGATTACTTTATCTCCCTGTCGTCTCTGGAAGTCTGTCGTGACAAAGATATTTGAAGCTTTAGTCTCATCCTTCTCTCTCAGCATGATCCTGCAAATGCAACTTGTATCATGAAAACAAAATGGCCGCCCAAAAACAGCTTTATATTACTGAAATATATGATCTTCAGAGGCATGTAAAGCTTCTTAACCCATCTGCTTTAGGCGGCTGGTGAAGAACGATGCTTTAATGAAGCCCGGGTATGAGCATGTGCTTCTCGTCATGGTTGTGATTAAAGAGGGAGACAGTACCACTCTGCAGTAAGTCACAACATCTGCTGCTATATTGTGTTTCTACCACTGCAAAGCCCTCTACACCTCCAGTGGTGTGTCACAAACCCACAGGTAATCTTGCTTTTATATATACTTTTCCAGAGTACAGGCAGGCATAACACATGTGAGGATATCAGACAGACTCCAGTGGCAGGAAAGAAGTGAATAAATCGAGTAAGGACCTCAGCGCCGTTGCTCTGCCAAGAGGACGGTCTCCTTTCCAAGCCTCTGTTTTCTTTGGCCGTGGCGTATATTGAAACCGATGGCTCCACGCTTTCTGTCTCCCCATGCCTTCATTTTCACCTGCAGGTTTCCTTTCTCATTTTCACCCCAAGTCAATTTCAAAGCCGACTGTGGTGATGCCTGAGAGCTAAAATAAAGGGTATGATAAAGGGCAATTAGGGGTGGAGAAATGGTCACAACAACAATTGTTTCTCTCTCTGTGTGTCTCTGAAACCAAGTGCAAACTACAACACAGAAACTTGTTGCTCTATGATGTTTACATTTTTTCCTGTTCTGTGCAGATATTTGGGGAAAATGGGAGCAAACACTTTCTCCATATTGTCTGTTGACATATTGGCTGTAGTTGACATTGCACCCTACCCTAATTCACTATTCCCAACATTACCAATGTAGTCCACTTAAAGGAGTAGTTCACATCCAGAATAAAAATGTCCTGATAATTTATTCAGTCCCATGTCATCCAAGATGTTGATGTCTGAAGTTTTTTGAGGAAAACATCCCAAGAATTTTCTCCATATAATGGACTTCAATAGTGGCCAATGGGTTGAAGGTCCAAATTGCAGTTTCATTGCAGCTTCAAAGGGTTCTACACGATCCCAGCCAAAGAATAAGGGTCTTATCTAGCGAAACGATTTGTCATTTTCTTAAAAAATAAAAATGTATATATTTTTAAACCACAAATGCTCACCTTGCACTAGCTCTGCGATGCGCATGTGCATCTTCAAGCATTGCATAATCACGTTGGAAAGATCATGTGCGGTTAGTTCTTAGTCTGTGTACTTTGTTTAAAAAAGGTATAGGGTAGGGCGAAAAAAATCTATCTAATTTTCTCCTCCATCTTCAGAATCTTCCGACATTGTTGTTTTATCTTTTTTTGTAAAGGACGTTTGACTTTCTTTGCATGTTCGATTTGTAAACACTGAACCGGTACTTCTGCCTACGTCATGCGTATGTGATTACATAATGCGTGAGGTCGAGCATGTGCAAGACGAGACTTTCTGGTTAAAAGTATATATACATTTAATTTTTTTCAGAAAATGTCCAATCGTTTCACTAGATAAGACCCTTATTCCTCGGATGGGATCATGTAGAACCCTTTGAAGCTGCATTGAAACGGTAGTTTGGGCCTTTAGCCCGTTGGCCACCATTGAAGTCCATTATATGGAGGAAAATCCTGGAATGTTTTCTTCAAAAATCTTTTAATTTCTTTTCAACTGAAGAAAGAAATACATAAATGTCTTGGATGACATGGGGGTGAGTAAATTATCAGAAAATTTTCATTCTGGAAGTGAACTGCTCCTTTAATAAAGAAAACATTCATTGCTATTGATTTTTTGGATGGATGGATAGACATATCTATCCATAAATCCTATTTATACATCTATCTGTCTATATGCAGCTATAAAACTCTGGGTCAACATGCATCAACATGACTGAAAACAAGAAACACTTCAGTCTTGTAGTGTGTAACTTCATATAATACAGTCATTTTAAGACATCAGCATCAACTTCAAACATAGGGTCCATTTCAACTTTAGCCTACATTGTCTTTCTTCGCTTTAATCTGGTTTGTCAGAGAAATCTGAGGTGAGCTTCCCTGCTTTGCTTTGTCTTATTCCCAGGTTTCTGCTGGATTTGTCACACACACATCCAGGCCACCATGAGCCCACCTGAGGCCAGTGTCTCTGAACAATCTTGACTCAGCCTTGTAATGAGCTGGCACTCACAATGCTTGGCAGCTACTCAACCCAGAGAGGGAGAGAGGGCTTCACAACTACAGCAATAATAATTATCTCATACAAAAAAGACTGATCTGCTCCCATTGCACATGAACGCTGATAAGTGGCTCTTCAAGGGACTGTCTGACTGGATGGATTATTAGCTGCTATTTAGCAGACATTTTTCATGCAAGGGCACTTACTATGGCATGTATGCTTGAAACAAACTGGGTTTAAGTGCCAACCTCAAGGGTGCGGTGGTACTAAAGCCAACTGGGACGAACTCTTTAGCACTAAACCTGCAACCTTTGTGGCAACAGACCTGCTTTTTCAGTCAACATAAAATGAAAACTGACTATTTAATTTCTGTGTGTATATAGAATAGATCTATAAACAGAGACATTGATAGATATTATTTATAGTAGATGGGTATGATTTGTGTTCACATCCCACTAGCTGAAGTCTTTTTGAATTTGCAGACATCTTTTTTTGTCATCCACTTATAAGGTCTCATTCCTCCATGCATTATGGAAAAAGCTGCAAAAATAGCAAAAACTGAAAGCAAGCTGAGGTACTTGAGACTGCTCTTCGCTCAGTAGTAGGAGATATTTTTAACACAGCACCCCATCACCCTTCTTTCTCTGTCTTTCTTTCCTTCCCTCCTTTGCTCTCCCTCTCTCTCTCTCTCTCTCTCTCTTTTTATCACTGTAAATCTCCCTGATATACCTTCCATCCCTCACTCTTTCCATCTCTTACTCAGTCAGCCCCTCCAGCAAAATGAAGAAATAGCCCCAGCTGAATATTGGGCAGAAAGTTGTATGATATGCCTGTGAGGAATGTGAACATCAAGTGAAGCGTTAAGATCATTCCAGGGGCAAATCTCACTTTCTGATTCTCTGTCTTTGTCTCTCTCCCCCGAACCAGACTAAATTAAACTTATGTCCACAGCTGGATGCAATAACCTCCTCAACTATATTCACCTTTGCTTTTCCTCAGCATTTCGCCCTCTCTCTCTTTCTGTCTCTGACCCTGAACTCCCCAAGGAGGATATGTGAAGAAAATCATCCGTTAGCATTTCCATTCATCTCAAAGGCCGCTGCTCAGTTGGCGCCACCTGAAATGTGTGATTTAAAATCTGCCATCTTTGCTCATGAGATCTTTAGAGACTGTAAATGCCATTTGGCTAATTAGATGTAATCAGATTGTATTTGCATCAGTGTAAAGACGAAAAGAATGAGGGAACAAGTTACTAGAAGCAGGAGTGCATTCCATGCCTTGTTTAGAAAAAAAAGAAAGATGGACGACATCATTCTTCTGAATTCCACATTCTGCTGCTCCTTGAACATCATCTCTGCTCTAAATTGTGCTGTGATTCACAACATTATGAATGCCAGAATGAGCCACACGCTTCCTGTTTTTATCTTGGTGCTGAGAGGAGTGTTTTCATTTACTGTTGATGTGTATGTTAGTGGCACATTATTGAATTGTGTTTTTCAACACAAAGGTCTTTCTGTCACTGTTGGCAATCTCTTGAAGTTGTTTTCCCTCGAGGGTTCTTCACGGACAGCACTGGTAGACATATTTTCTTGTAGTGAACAAACAAATTGTGGTGGAGTAGAAACAGTTCTTTAACCTCTTGGACCAACAGCAGCTTGACTCCGTGTACACAGAATACAAAAAAAGGACAGATGCTCCTTGCTAAGGCTCAGAGCGAGCATGAGAATAATAGCTTGTTTATTAAATCCAGCGTGTTATCCGTTTATGCAACAAGCCAGTGACATACTAAGAAATGCATGTCTGTATACAGTTACTTCTGACCTTGGGCGGAAATGAAATACGTGTACTAGACAGCGTTTTTTAAGCGGACATTATGTGCTTTGCTCTTAGATCGGAAAGTGTGCTGCTTCAGTGTCAAGCTTAAGTCACTCCTGTAGTTTTCAAACTGCTGATCTAAGTGCCGTATGGGGCCAAATGCTGGTTTAATTAGAAAAAGGAGGAAAGTGAGAAAGCGCTCTTATGGTGAGATGTACCATGTTCCAGAGATTCCTAAAAACAACTTTGCTCATGTGCAAACAAGTGTGCGCACAACCGCGGATGATTTCATTTTCCACTCAAGTCGAGTCTCGGGTGTGCGATACAGCATCGTCTGCGATAATATGGTAAGTGTTGTTGTAATGATGTGCTATCGGACATTATCAAGTAGGCTATATCACCAATTCACACACAGAGTGCACGCACGTTGATTCATTTTCTGGTAAGATATCTGTACTTTTACTTGAGTATGGCTTTCAGGTACTTTATACACCACTGGTAATACAAAATGTTGTAATAATCTTTTTTCTGCCGATAGATACATAGAAATATCCATCTATTGTAGTTAATATCTATTCATCTATCATAATTAATCTCTTCATAAATCCTATATATCCATATATAATTTTTTGATTAGATAGATAGATAGATCGATCTTTATTTCTTGGGGAAGAAAGAAAGAACCCTTACAAAAAGTACTGGAGAGGTACCATGTTCCTGTGATCTGATAGCTGATGGTAATAGCATGGAACACCGATATATATTAATTATTGATGAATTTGATTGTAAGATTAATAAAGAATGAAAAACAAGAAAGAAAGATTTCCTCCTGTAACCAAATGCTGATGCCCCTGACACCAGTCCTTCACTCATTTGATGATGCTCTGTTGGCATTTTCACAGTCAGTCAATCTCTTGTGCTGAACATGACAGTGATTGGCTCGAGCGAGACTTTGATGTGAGTGATAACAAGCTGGCTGTGTAAAGTGAACTTTCAGACGTGTGTGTGCTGTATGCATATGTCAGTCGATGCCCGTAACTTGTCTCTCTGACAGCTTTTCTTTTGGTTGTCCCTAACTCTCTTCCCTTGGGGTTTAGTTGCCATGGCAATGTGACTTAGAAGAAACAGAGAGACATGGTAAGGAATACAAATTTGCGCTGGAGGCTTAACAACCATTATTGGTCTGCACATACTGTATACAGTGTGCAATCAGTCATGTTAACTGTGATGCACCTGTGAGTCACTGGAAGCATCATCATTTGTAAGTATTACACAAAGCTCAACGCAAAGATCCTCCCAAGCACATGGTGACACCCAGTAAACTACCTCAACATAGCTGAGAAAAAAGGCTAAATACAACCTTCATTAGACAGGAAATACTGGGCATCCCTTGTTATTAAATTCCCGCAAGACGCTATTCAGATGGTTAAATACACTTGAGTTTTCCTCCTCAAATAAGCATTGTCTTAGCAATAGCAATGAGGAGTGGGTCTGCACTCTGCAGGGGTGAATTTTTCCTCTGATCAGTAGAAAGGACTTTCATATCGCTAAAACATCATAGCAGACACTCGCTGAGCTCATCTGCCCTTTGATCTACACAGAAAGCAAGATGAAGACTTTTTATTCTACCATTCTCTGATCAACAGGTTCGCTCAGCATGGCTGCACTTCCTGCCATGTAGAATCTAGTCTCGCTTAGACAGACCCTTGACTAAATAACAGCTCATTCTGGCCAAAACCACCTACTTGGGAAAAGATCAAGGAAAAAAGATCATTCATATATATATGATAGATAGATAGATATATTTTTAAATGTAATTATATATGTAATTTATAAATGTATATGTTTAAAAATGTTTCTCTCATTCCCTGCTAGTCCTAATATTTTATGCTACGTGTATAAGTTCTTTGCTGTTTTGTTTAGTCTATTAAGTAAATGTACATTTTAAGGATGTTTAGATTTTGTTGTTGCTGCTGCATCAAGTTGGCCCTCCTCAGATCCAGAAATTGCTTTCCAATTTTGTGCACAGTATGCATTGCCTGGACTGTGGGAGGTCTGTGAGTATGGTGTGTGAGACTTTTAGACTGTAATAAATCTGTTTTCGGTGCACTCTGCAATGTGTGATGCTCTGTTGTGGTCGTGTGTGGGTACAGTAACAGGGAGGTGGATGAGCAGGCAACTTCAGGGAGATGTTTTTTTTGCTTCTAATGATCATAATTGTGGAGATCCGTGCACAAAAAGGCAGTGCCACATGGACTCCCTTGTAATGCAGAGTTTCTCTTCTGGAACGATCTCCATGAGCTATCCAATCAGTGGCATCTGGGCCTAAAAATCCTGCCACATGAACCAAAGGCTGCTGTAGGCAGATAAAAGCTTACGCACAGGGAGGTCCACCCACACACACACATTGTCACATGCCTAATTGCTGTGTGTGTTGTGATGGAAGATGAGGTACAGACACAAAGTAGTGTGAAAGAATAACTAAAAGAAAGAACATTGTCACATGCCTAATTGCTGTGTGTGTTGTGATGGAAGATGAGGTACAGACACAAAGTAGTGTGAAAGAATAACTTCAGACAGATGGTAATGGACAGAAGCGATGTGCATGCTCATCCTAATGGGATGCTGGTTTTTCTGTTATTCTCTTCCTTAATTATCCTGTATAGGGAACAGGTGCTGTTGGTTTTCCTCGCCTCTGTGCCCACATGTTTGGGATGTTATTGTTGCCCAGGGCTGCGATGAAAAACATGTAGATTGCTCACTATTACAGTATATGGATCTGCATAATGGAAACCCAACAGAACTCTTTTCAAACATTTTCTTATTTTTAGATAGATAGATAGATTGATTGATTGATTAAGTGGTTGAGTTGGTCGATTAATGGAAGGTTTTGCTTGAGTTTGTGATACAAGACATCTCCAAATGGTTTCCCTGACATACATTATTTGTTTTTGTTGAGGCTCGGTTTGTCTGTTTGTCAGTTATGCTCTGTCCCTGTTGATGAGCTTTGACCTAAGCAATTTGTAAATTTTTTGGTGATATGATGTCATTGTTTTCGAGAATGTTCCCCTTGACACACTCAGCTGCAATGCAAAAACTTGGACTATTTGGCCTCCTGTCTTTTATGTAATCAAATTGATGTGCTAAATTGCTAAAGCTCAGGACCCGGTTGCAACAAACTCCTGAAGCTAAGAAAACCTTTAATTATATGTATCTTGCAAGCGTTTGTTGCAACCAGCTAATCTTTTATTACTGATACACATTGCTAAATGGAAAATTAAAGGGATTGTTCACCCCCAAACCTGACTTTTTCTTCAGTGAATCACAAAAGAAGATATTTTGAATAATGTCTCAACTGTTTTGCGCAACTGTTTTTTTTTTTTTTAATACCTTTTTTATGTTCCTCAGAAGAAACAAAATCAAACAGACTTGGAAGTCAAGTCAAGTCAAGTCTGCTCTATTGTCAATTCTTCCACATGTACAGCACATACACACAGAGAATTGAAATTGCGTTACTCTCAGACCCTTGGTGCATACAGATAACACTAACAGTAGAACATAAATACAGATATACAGATTAAATATAAGGACATGAGGGTGAGAAAATGATTTTTAATTTTGGGTCAACTGTTCTTTTTTTTCCAAGTTAAATGTTGTTTGGTTTTGGCAAGTCATGTCAGATATTTTCTGCAGTCAGTGCTTTCTACATGTTTGATTTGATTCACTTACATAGTTTTCATCGGCGCGAGTCAAATATTGTTCTTACAGTTTGATTTAATCAACGTCTTAGGTTACAGTTCCTAATAAAGTTACCGATACACTGGCGAGCAACTCTGCACATGCTCATTCACACATCCCTCTCTTGTATTATTGACATTCACATTCAGGATTCTGTGGTGCTTTCTTAAGCTGACAGCGAAAAGATAAATCTGAGTCATCAGGAACTATTGAGCTCATCGTTCACTCCCTGTTAGTGATCCCCTCCACCCGGCCACTCTAACAGGCCCGTCTGGATGAGTGCGTCAGCAG
The DNA here is from genome assembly GCF_001515605.1 of Sinocyclocheilus anshuiensis. Lineage (NCBI taxonomy): Eukaryota > Metazoa > Chordata > Actinopteri > Cypriniformes > Cyprinidae > Sinocyclocheilus > Sinocyclocheilus anshuiensis. The sequence goes on along the minus strand of NW_015560626.1, from coordinate 1,223,826 downwards.
TGAGGGGTGATGCCGGGGTTGACTCAGGTCTCCAGTCTGGGGTGTAATTTACATCTCTTTTACCCCTCTTTTGTAGTGTCAGCAGGGCCCAAGCCAGGGAAGCAGATAGCCACGGTCTCTGTCTTGCGCAGCGGTTGTGCATCTGTGGTGGAACATGGCAAGAGGATGACGGAAAGAGGCTGGGGTTGCGGTATAGGAAGGCTTTTGGGAGCAACCGGGCAGGAATGCTGTGGTTTTTTCCACAGACCAGTAGTTTATCACCACTGTGGAGCTTGTGCCATGCCGCTCAATTCCCACACCATCATAGAGACAGCATTAACAGAGTGGTAAGCCTCTTACCCAGATGCTTCGGAGCTAAGACTGATATCGCTAGTGCATTATGCATTTTTTTAATGGGTTCAGGGTTCAGACTGCGTGTTTGGGGCATTCGTGAGGCAGTAATTATTATGTCAGCCTGATTGTGTGTGCGTGCTTGAGTTTGCGTATATGTGTGCACTTATGCTTCAATAATATCCAGACACTTTTGTGTTTTTCTGCGTGTTATTGCGTGCCTAAGTGTTCAGACCTTGCATTTGCAGCCTCTTAACAAATGGCAAATCCCTATCCGGACTTACGAACAGAAGATCAATAAATCCAAGGAGGTGACTTCTGGAAAACACAGGGTTTGTTTATGTGTATGTGGTTCTTCATTTATGGCCTGTGGTTTCACAGTATTCATATTGGTCACTCACAGAGGGTTGCTTCTTTTTGCTTTATGCCGTAACCACAAATCTGTTGTTTATGCTTGTGGGAGACTAATGGCCGATTAGGATGCTACAACAGCGTTTTATAGCCACATTACATTTTTTTTTGTTTTATTCTAGGATGTTGAAAATGAAGTCATGAAGTTAAAAGTATATTAATATTGTGTGAATAACATTACGAGAAAAGTCATTTCCACAATAGGAATAGTGCTATACTTTATTTTCATAATTGTTACTTTAAAAATTATTATCTAATTCTCTGAACATTGGGACTTTTTTATCAATAATTTTTTTAAATGTGGCACTAAAATAGCATTATAGAATGCTGTATGATAGATAATAAGGAAATAATAAGGTGGATGTCATAAAAGTATGACTTCCGATCTGCTTGAATGGAGAAAGACTGAGATCTGTCAGTAATACTGCCTTCGATCATCAGCGAACCCCTGGAACCTGCAAAGATTTTCCATGTACATCTCCAGCCATTTTTCTTAGTTCTGGTGTTAATAGTTAACTGCATTTTGCCTTTATAAGACATAATAATATTTTAATTTAGCTTCTTTAGGCCATATCACACCATTGATTTTGATAATGTTGACTGCTACAACCTGCAATGAACCAGTGAACTGAATCAGATCAGTCAGATTGGTGAAAAAATCATGCGAGTATTGTTGCCACCTCCCATCACAGCCTCTGTCAATCACAAGACTTCAGTCTCTCCCTTCTGAAATCCCTCCTCTCATGTCAGTCTCTCTTTCACTTCTTCTTTCAGTTTCACCATTGACATTATTAGACCTGCTCTTTGTTGAAAAGTAAACACAAATGAACTGAAGGGGTTCATGTTTCCCGAAGCATTTCTAGCGCGTACCCCTTCTTTTTTCTGTCAAATGCATTTTGAAAGCAACTTTCATACCGAGACTGTGATTTTAATGCTCATCTTAGCATTTCTTCATGACTGGGCAGGGTGGGGGTGGTGTGGGGCGCTGGTGGTTGAGGGTCTCTGGGGTTGAGGAGGCCGACAGTGACTTGTAATGCTGCAGGATGGGGGAGTGGAGGAGAGCAAAAGAGCATGTGGCAGAGAAAATGCAAAGGAAGAAGATGGGGAGGGTGGAAGAGCAGAGGAGGAAACAGCCAAGTGCCAGTTCTCATAAATTAAACAAACACTTGAAGAAAAAGAGCCATTAAAGGGACAGTTCACCCAAAAAAATAAAAACGGTCACCCCTATAACATTCAAATCATTTGTTTTTCCTTTCAGATCATAAAAAATATACTGGTGGAATTGGAGTTTCAAGCTTCAAAAAGGACCTTAAAAGTATCATAAAAGTGGTCCATATGACTCTTGTGCTATATATTAATACTTACTATTATTATTACTACTAGATTTTGTGAGAAAATTACATTTATACATAAATATACACAGTACACACATATATTATGTAAACAACTTTTATTTTGGATGTGATTAATCACGATTAATTGTTTGACAGCACTAGAGAAAATTAAAGTTGTTATTCACTGATAATCTTTGCCATCCATTGAGCTATTAACTGCTGATAAACTGATTAATTAAAAAGATCTAACTGAAAAGAAAGACTCATTCATCAATCAAAACGGTGCCACAGGAGCTAGAAAAAAATTTCTCACAAAAAGCTGTTGTATTGCTTCAGAAGTCTTTTGGACTCCGTTACTTTCATCATGCTCTTCTTGAAGCCTGAAAGCACCAGACTTTAAAAAGAAACTCATACTGTACATGCTTAGAGTAAATGATGACAGGATTTTCACTTTTGGATTGACTATTTTTTTAGCTAAAGAAGCCCAGAAAGGGGAAAAAAGGACTAAACCCCCAAATAAGGCTGTGGCCATAAACATCAGGCTACATTTAAAAGTCTTGCTGCATTGCAAGGAAAAACTAAGCCAGGAAATGGCTGTAATCACAGCCAGCCAGGAAACCAGCACTCTGATCGAGAGCGGGAGATGGTGTGTGTGGACACAGGCTCAGAGCAAATGATGTTAATGGTGCAGTGCAGTACAGTACGGTCCGATCCGGAGCGGTGTGTTACGTGTCCACTCAGGAGAGGCCGTCCTTCAGTGTCTCTACACACACACAGACCTGTCTGAGGCTCAAACAGCTCCATTTCCTCTGCGTAAGTGAAATGCAATCTAAAGGCCAGGCCTCGGTTGAGAACAAGTGGTCTAGAGTGAGAGTGAGACAAAGAGCAGGAACTACATACTTCGTGACAACAGAGATAAATAGGCACTCCAAATCATTCTGCATTTGTGGCTCCACTTGCATGGCACTCTCATTCCTGGTTAGTTGATGCTCTTATCGTAGAGTGAGAGGACATGACAATTACACTACACAAGCAGAGTTGATACATTAGAGGCCTAGTTCACTCAAAAATGAAAATTTTGTCATCATTTATTCACCCTCTTGTCGTTTCAAATGTGTATGACTTACTTTCTTCTGCAGAACACAAAAGAAGTTATTTTGAAAAGTGTCTGTACAATAGAAGTCAGTGTTGTTTTGGGCCCCACTAGCTTTCATTGTATGGACAAAAATAGATAAAATAATCTTCATAATATCTCCTCTTGTAGTTCTTTTTCAAAGAAAGCTGTACAGGTTTGAAATGAAAAGAGGGTGAATAAATTATGTCCAAATTTTTATTTTTGAGTGAACTATCCCTTTAAACCTTTGTGTAAATGTGTGACAATGTATGGTTCGAATCTATAACTTTGTCGACAAAAATAGTTTAAGGCTCCATGAATTTTTTCAGTAGTTTTTGATTTATTGGTTTAGAATTATAAAATATTTTTACTCATAATTTCTGCTTGATGAATTGCTTTAGAGCTTGGCATAACTAAAAAGGTATATATATTATAAAAATAACCATGGAGTTATACGATTTTAAATATGTACCTGACTTTTTCAGGTCTAGAAATATAAAAAAATGTTTTTTAATTAGGCTACGTACTGCATATATCCAGATTATCTAAGACAGTAGGAACCCTTATTTTTCAAAGACGAAAAAAAATTCATAAGAAATATATGATTTTTTTTTGTTGTTTTAACTATTTTAATGCTTGTATGTTGTCTTATTTAAAATCCGTTTTAAGTAATCTTGAGGCATTGTAAGGTTGCTGAGGCCCAAGTTGAGAACTACTGTTGTAGGTAAATGTTTGGGAGGAGAGGTTTTCCATCATGGAGAAAATGTGCTTCTTCAATGTGTGGGTCTAAATGAGAAAGCCTGGGTTAGGTGCAATCTCCAGAAATTGGATTATAGCAATATCAGATAGCTGCAAAGAGGAAGTTGATGGAAAACCAAATTGTTCTTGGCACATTTATTTAGCTAAAGCTGTTTTTTTTCCAAATAACATCCTCACTTTATAACATCATATTTTCCAAAGCCTTGTTCATTAAAGTTCTGCTCTAGCCTCCAAACTTTCAGATAGCATCTAGTTATCCATAAATTACAGTCAGTGTCCCTGATTAACAGATGAGCATGTATTTTGGATGCAGATCCTCCATATTGGATGCTGATGTCCTACCTGGCTGCTTAACAAGCTTAACCAAGTTAGTTTTGATGGTACTGGATGTTGGTCCAATAGATCTATGCCACTTCCCGTCCTATAGGAAGACAGAGAAAACATCAGGTGCAGATGCAGTGACTCAACCCCAGTCCAAACGCGGTGACTGTGGCCATGCCAAACAAAGCTGACTAAAGCTCTGCGGGTCTCCAGAGGCCTGAGCCTCTCTGAAAATTGCCGCCATTAGAGCCAACACACTCCCTCCTGCAGAGCGGCTGCCTCAGCACTCTACCAGCCAATCAATAAGTGGAAATGGAGCCCCAATTCTTGGAAAGGTGGACTCCACAACACATTGGTCTTCACATGCAAATGTCCCACAGCAGACTTTATCACTAACATTTCTACAAGGTTGCAAGCATTTGCATACTTTTATGGCTTGTGAGACTGTCTGTTGTTTCTTGAGCTGTAAATTGTGTAGCATAAGGCAAATGTATTGAACAAAATTAAATTATTAATCAGTATCTGTTCATATCACCCATTTATATATATATTAAATAATAATATAATAATATTATTATCTTTCAAGAAAAATTCAGGATACACTCAGTAAAAGCAAATATTATCTTATGCAGTTTAACCCCTCAGGTGAATTTATCTTTAAATTATGTTTAAATTATATGATATTATATTATATTTAGGGCTGTCAGTCGATTAAAAATTTTAATCTAATTAATTATGATGCGTCGATTAGTTAATCTAATTAATCGCAAAATAAGTTTGATTGAAAATACCCACAAAAGATTATTTAAAGCTATTTCTGTGTTAAATGAGAAAGTATCAAGTAGACATTACAAATTGTAGCTTTAGAAAAAAATATTTTATTTGATTCAACATAAAATTTATTAGGTTACACATAAACATTTAGGCTACAACGGCCTAACATAGCCTAAACTATGGCACATAAAAGAAGATAATTTGAGAAACATCTCAGTATTTTTTGTTCATGCAATGAAAGTTATTGGTAACTAAAACCAACAGTCGTCTTCTTTTATGTTCCACAAAAGAAAGGTTTGAAATGACATGTGGGTGAGTAAATGATGACAGAATTAAAAATGTTTTTTTGGGTGAACTATCCCTTTTAATGTTTTTTTTTTTTTAAATGAAATGATACTCTAAATAAGAAACTAAATCTGCCAGCAGGTGGCGGTAAATGTATTTATGAGTCATTCATTAATTTGAATGGCTGATTCATTCAGGAATGAAGTAAACGGCTCTCTTTATGAATGGGCTTTTGAATCATTGGTTCACACGATTCGTTAAAAAAAAAACTAACCTCTGTGTTGCTTGGAGACGCACAACAGGTCTGCTGTGGCTTTTTAGGTAATATTTTCGTTGGCAAAATTGAACAAAAACACACAATATTGTGTTTAAAATATAACACAATATCAGCTTTTCATTTACTGAGCTGTTTAAACTCGTGATATTCAGGACAAAATCAGCACTCAATACTGCTCTCCCTGCTCGTGTGATATCGTATGATATAAATATGAGACAAAAACTGATACGGGGCATTTTTTGCCGCCAATATCTTGAATTTTAGGGCATAGCTGCATTTATGGAGTTGTTGCCCTGCATCATATTTGTCAGCAGTCAACTATATGAAATGTAAGATGATGGTTAAAATATTTTAATCGCGTTATTTTTTCATAACTAATTGATTAAGTTAACCCGTTAAACTGACTCTAAATTAAGTTTTGCATTGAATGAAACAACAATTTGAATTATTTATATAAATCACATATAATATATTTTTTTCATGACAAAATCTAAAACTTTTTTTTTTTTTTTACTGCTTTTTCTACATGTTCTACTTCCTAATACTATTTTGAAGTTTAAATTACATTTTGAATCCCAGATTTTCCACATTGGTCTCAAACGGTTTTTTTTGCTTTGATCTTCATTAAGAAGTACGTTATGCGCTTCTTCCTCAGATAACAGAGTCTGGAAAGTTTTTAGCAAGTGTCTTAGAATCTGCATTAGCACAGAGATTGTGAAGCTCAGAAAAATGAACAATCCCTTCTGTTGCACCAGACTTCTCATAAAGACAGGGCTCAGAAGAAAGTGAGAGAGATTTAGAAGAAAGAAGAGGATTGTTGAGAGAGAGATGGCAGAATCAGAAGAACAGCACAGCATTAGCTGATCACTGGGGACGAGGAGGGCTCAGGCTTAATATTTTGCTTAATTCAGCTTTTAATTATCAATTTTGTTGAGCGGTGCAGTGGCTGCATTATCAAAATGCCTCTTTGTAATCTCTCCTGGCTCTCAGACACACCATTACAGAAATGAGTTCACACACACACACTTCAGACTGACAGGAGAGCAGTTTTTCATTTCAATATTGTATCCCCTCCTCTCCTTGTCAATGTCAGAGTGATGGAGAGAGACACACTTAACCCAGTCAGAAAAACATCTAGAACGCCTTTGCAGTGCCGGATGGGTATTATGTTAATTCCCTGGATCCCCAGTTGGCAAAATGCTGGGTTGTCTTGATGTAGCAAAACTCCTGCATCATTGGAGTTCAGTGGCAAACCAGGGGCGGAAGGGTGGCCTGATTGATGTGACATGGAACACTAAGAGCTTATTGGTTATGCTGTGTTGGTTGCCATGGTGAGGGATGCAGGAAGTAAATCATGTGATAAACCATGAGATACCAATACCATTGTATCCAACTTTTTCACAGTACAGTATGTTTTACAACATTAATTTCTCAGAAGCCTTGCATGTGTATGTACATATGCATTGATCTTAATTTAAGATTGGGAACCTTTTAGTTCATGACTGTGAATAGGAATGACAGGAAGAGTTCACTGAAATATATTTCAAAGAAAGTCATGTACCTAAAAATAAATAAATAAATAAATAATACAAAATCATGAAATAAAATTAAATTATATAAAACGCTAATTTTGAATAGATTATATATATATATATATATATATATATACAGTATACTATCTTTCTATCTATCTATCTATCTATCTATCTATCTATCTATCTATCTATCGTATTCACCATGGTATTGATATGTCATTTAATTGATATATCATTCTAAAATATAATGAAATATTAATGTATTTAATAAATACCATTTACAGTATGTTGTATTTCAGACATTGATTATTAATAATTATATGGGAGATTCCCTTATGACGTGGTATGATAACGTTACAATGATAACAAGATAACACTGTATAAAACGTAAACTACATCTTATTCAGTTATTTGAATTTCAATTCCTTCAGTTCAAATTTGAATTAAAATTCTGCATCCTGTTGCCTGCCTTTTGAATTGAATTAAATTTAAAAGTCATTCTCTATTCGGTTCGACATGGTGCTCATAGATTGAGTATATGTTGCAGGCCTGGAGTCAGACACATGTCGCATGAAATCAAACTCTTGCAAACAGCAAGTCCTTTCCATAACATTCAGATGCCTGCAAAAGTTATATAGAATTGTTTTTGCTGTCTTGTTTGCAGTCTGTTTTCAAGCGATATAGTGTGTTCGTTTTTCTTTCTCCGTCTCTTCCTGTATCCACTGTGCCTTAAGCTTGTGTTTGTTCAAGACCTTTTCCCTTCCCTCCTATTTTGAGCCCCTGCTCTCCTCCATCCATTCATCTCTCCATCTCAGATCCCCTTACACTCACCCCCCACTCGTGCTTTCATGTTGACTTTGTTGCTGAGGGCCGATGAAACAGCCCACTGGCCGCTCTGAGCTGAAACACATGCTCTCCAGAAATTATGGTTGGGCCTGCCAGCAGGGGGCTGTGGGGAATTCTGTGTTTTCTTCCGTCCAACTGAGCCAACCTTAGATAACTGTTCAGTCTCCGTGCAGTGTTGTTTTCACTGCGCTCTCTGGTTTCCGTCTCGCTCGGCTAATGTGTTGTGTGGGCACTCATTTTGCTGGAGAGGTTTCCGGTGATGGAGACTGGATTTTCGGGGGCCCGTGGCTCACTGCCGTGTAGACAAAACAGCATGTTCTTTTTGTGTAATAAAAGGCTGTTCGGTAGCCCTGAGGTCTGGGAAATCCAATAACCCGTTAGGCCTGTTTCGCACCTAAGTGTTTTTCTGCCCATATTTACAGGTTACAGAATTCACACTGTGTCTGCTTTCTGTTCAGTAAATCGGACTGAATCCAGATTGTTTTAGCAGTTTATCACTACAGTTTGGGCTTTGGGTTGTGTTCTGTGTAGTTAAATTAACATTTTAATGTAAATGTGATCCCACTCCTTATGGAAATTAGATTTCACAACAATCAAGGTTGTAATATCAATAGCTATTCATTATAAATGGGCAGCTCCCAATTACCATTTTATATTTTATGACCATTATTAAAAGAAATATTCAATGTACTAACAGAAACCACTTGATGTTTCCAGATAGAACTGAAGCTTTAATAACACACTGCGTTCGGAATTGTTTTATTGCTCAGAGGTTACTCTTTCATGCCTCAGGAGATCTGGAGATATGTCTAATTAGGTGTTATTTTAGTATGATATTAGTTAAATTTTTATTTAGAAATATGTCCATGTAGCTTTAATGAAGTTTTATTTCAGTTTTTGTAATTGTCGTACTTTATTTCATTTTATTTTATTTCATTTATTTTAATAAATAATTTTATATATATCAATTAGTTGTCAAAGCAACATTTCTATTTTCATCTAATATTTATATTTTATTTAATGTCCATTTCAATTATCAAACATTATTTTTTAATATTTTAAATAGTTTTATAGAATAAATAGTTAGTTTTTCATCATTTCAATTACCAAAAAAGATTTATAAAAGTGTTAATTCTTTGTTTTCTAATAGTTTAAATTTTTTTTATTTATTTTTTTTTACAATCAACATATCTCAGATATCAAAATTTCTTTGGAGGAATAAAAATAGATGCAGATGGGAAAGTTGTATATAAAGTATGTAAAACTATAAAGTCAGTGTAAATGGCAGGGATAATTTGGTTTCAGAAGAAATTAATGAGAAATGTTCATATTAAAATGTAGTTTTTCTTTGTAGACTTTGACATTTTGTGAAGCTCTGAAAATTGCTGGGATCTCCTAATGTCTAGGAAAGTGAGATTACTAGGATCTTTTTGTCAGGAGAAAAATCTGAGACTCATGTTTTCTATTGCTCTCCATTTAACCATATTAATAACTGAGATGTTTAAGAGATCTCATTTGTAATTTTTCTTTCCCATGAAAAATGTTCTGTATATTCTGGAAAAAAAATACTTACAGGGTGTACTGTTTAATTACAGTGTACATATACAGTTTTAAAGGATGTTGCATGAAGAAATCTCATTACATATTCTCTTTAGTTTCCTCTTCGCTGAAGCTATCTAGCTATTAAGAAAAATCCGTTCTAATGTGTTGAGCACTCAGTCAGTGCCATATTAAGAGGATCTCTCTGCGCACACCACCAGCACTCAAGCGTAGCTCTGCAGCGTTCAAATCAGTTCAGCTCCTCTGTTTACCAGCAATCAAAATGGAGCATTTCTTCCTGTAATTTCAGCCTTGCTCTACATAGTGTGCGTTACAGTTTTTCAAACAACCTTGGGTCTCCATTTTCGTGCTTTGTTGCATTGCATCACGTTACTTCAACAAATACCCGGGTTTTTAAATCTGCATGTGGGGATATAGTGATGGATAACGCATTGTTTCATGTGGGTGTCACCGCTGATTTGTGGAGGATACGGTTAGTAGTGGCTGCCGGTTCCCAACAGCCTTTAATTCCTGATAAGATTCAGTTCCCTGCTTTAAAAAACAAAACAGGGTAATGAATTGGTTTTTGCTTTTCATAACTGCCACTCTAACTTAATCCGTCGGGTCCATACTGAGTGTGGAATGAAACCGTTCCTCTCTTTTGCGTCCCGTGTGGAGACACAGGAGGAACAGTCTGGCATGTTGTTCACACAGAGAACTGTTCCCCTCTGAGCACACAGCAGCACAGTATCAGGAAAGCAGCTTTGCCCTGCTGTTTAGCCAGCAATAAGAGTTATAATCCTTCCACTTTAGGTTCTGCTGAATTCCATTTGGGTTGAGGTCAGCTCCATTATTACACTGATTATTCCCCGACGAAAGTAGAAAGTTTGTGGATTAGATCACGACAGGGGTTGTTTCTTTGTGTATCAGCACAAATTCTAGGTCAGTTCTGCTACACAAAACATTAGCTTAGTAAATTAGTCGGACCTCTGCGTTGTTCTCTCAGAACCCTTGTGTTCTGTCTGGAGTCTGAGAGACCCCTAGGCCATTTTAATAGCTGATGTTGCATCATGGATGTTATGTTACTTATGCGTTGGGTCCCCCAGACGAATATTCTCTGATTAGTCTACACAGTACAATAGCGCATTTTATGCTATTGATGTGCAAGTTTTCCCTCTTCTTTATTTTATTGTTGCGTTTATTATTGTTGAGGCTTATTTCTGTCCACTATCATCAAAGATGACTGACAATTAGCATACAGTTTGGATTGGAGGTACGGTTCTGTACTGGGCAAGAACTCCCTTTGCATCCATGCAGCCTAGAGCAGGCAGAGCAGTGATAACCACCTAGGGTAAACAGAACAGAACCAACATAAATGTATTGCAGATATCATTAATGTTCAATAATTTATTGTACACATTTTAGAAATTAGTCTGATTCAAAGGAGAATCAGAAGGCCCGAATCCTGACTGGATGAGAGGAGCTGTGGATGGAGGAGGGTAATTAGCTACTGAGCAATGCAAAAGCTGCTGATAATACTGAAGAACCTTATATATGAATGCTGAGATAGGTGTTGTATTCCTATAGGTAGACGTGGATCAGCTGAGAGTAAGCTGATGCGAGCTTGACTGACGTGACCTGCCAAAACTAACGCTACGCTTTAGTATTTATTTAGTATTTATTTTTGAGCCTAAATTGATTTTTGACTTAATTCAAAATAATTCACAATAATTTGACACGTAATCAAAAAGAGGTTCCTTAAAGCAATAGTTTACCCAAATATGCAAATTTGATGAAAATTCTCTCACCGTCAGGCCATCTAAGATGTAGATAATGTTTCTTTATTGGAACAGATTTAGAGAAATTTAGTATTAAATCACTTGTTCTGCAGTGAATGGGTGCTGTCAGAATGACAGTCCAAGCTACTGATAAAAACATCACAATAGATGTATTACAAATTTTTTGTAACGGACCAATAGAAAGCATTTTATATTCATATTCAATCACTTTTGACCCAGTCTGTGCTTAAACTTATGAATCCAAACAAATTTTACATAGTTTTCCAAACAAAACCATTTGAAGCACTTGCATAAAAGTTTTTCTTAAATGAAAAAGGTTTTAAGAGGAAAACTGATTGAGACTCAAAACGTTGAGGCAAAAAAATACTGGTTTGGCTTTTTTTGGATACACAATAAAGACAAATAACTAACTAGTATTCAAGGTAGTTATTTATTTAGATTTTTTATTGTATTTGTTTATGTTTTTGCTGAAATGACAACCACTGTAAATCACATTTCACACTAAATAATTCCTGTCTAATTTGTGATTAGATTAAAGCTGCCTACTGAGTTTTCAGTTTATCAAAATAACATTAAAACTATTTTAAGGGGAAACTAAAGCTTAACTTCATAAACACTGTTAGAGAAATACTGGTTTAGCAATGGTATGTAGCAGGTACTGACACAGCCTGACATCTGGGCACAGCACTGCGTGTCTCTGGGCAAAGTGTGTGTGTGTGTGTGCTGTCTTGTCAGGCTGTGTTCGGCTGAATCAAGGGGGTCAACCAGGGGCTGGATTAGACGGGTGAGAGACTGAAACATGTGAAGCCTGTCCTTGCTGCCGCTGATAACCTCAGACAGCCACTGTTCTGGGTCAGGAAGAGAGTAGTGGGGGGCGTGAGGCACAACGTAGAGAGAGAACAAAAAAAGTTGGTGACCTTCCTGTGGACGAGGATTAAAGTGTGCTTCCTGTGCACATCCCCCCCTGTTCTTTTCCCAGGGTCCCTCTGACACCAGCACCGCAGTCTCAGCCTGAGCCTCGACTTTGGGGCGGGGTCTATATTTAGCTCTCCAGGGTCACACGACTGCTTGGCTAACCAGTGTAGCTTCTCAAAGTCTGCCCTAAACCAGTTTGAGTAGTCCTCATGTGATTAACACTAACTGGGATGTGCGGCACGAGGCCTGTCTGCACGGGTCATATACTAACACATGCACACACACACACACACACACACACACACACATTCAGTAATGACAGCGTGCAGGTTGCATACTTAAACCTCTCACAAAATTTCCATTGAACTCACAACAGGTGCATATGCACATGATTTTGTTCTTTCCTTCATACTAGTGTTGATGAATATGTTTTTATTTAAAATGAAACAGTTAGTAATTACTAGGCTATTACATTCCTAAAACATCTCCATTAAAGTGTTTATCCATAAACTATAGTTGTACGTCACTCTTTTAGTGCATCCTTGTGCTTCATAAAGAAAAGATATTCAAGTAAAGCAGAAATATCTTCGAGTAAAGCCAAGTGTGGCATTATCAAAACCAGTTGATGCACAATAACCTCCTTTAGCCTAGACTCAATTAGTTATTTTGGTTTTATGAAACTTACAATGAAATATAAAGCACATAATTTTTGTTACCCTGCAATAAGTAAGACTTTTTGTGGAGTCAGTGCAATTTAATGTTTAATTGAAAAGCTCCATTAAAATATCAGTTTCCTAATTCCAGTTTGGGACAATTTACAACAGTGGCATTTTTGATATGGGAAAATGAAATAAATTTAAGGTAATTATCTCAGAATACAGAGAACATAATATTTCTTGTGTGTAATTTCCAATCAAGTTGTAATTTTGTCAAATTATGTGTAAAATGTGACAATATTATTTAACTGTGTGTATTTTGAATATGCAAAGTGCTAGCAAAGGAGTCAGCCATTTTATTTTCAAATGTGTTGTTCCCACCAAAGAGTGAAATGAAATACAGTATATAATTTGAGATGTGGTAGAAATTACACTGTATTGAAAATGTTCATGAATGTTCATGTTATTATTATCCAACATTGATAATAATAAGAAATATTTCTTGAGAAATCATTAGAATGATTTCTGAATAATCATGTGACACTGAAGACTGGAGTAATGGCTGCTGAAAATTCAGCTTTGTCATCACAGGAATAAATTCCATAAATAAAAAAATTAAAAAATCGATAAAAATTGAGAAAACTATTTGTTACAATTATAAATTGTAATAATATTTCACAATTTTACTGTTTTTACTGTAATATTGATCAAATAAATGCAGCATTGTTGAGCATAAGAGACTTCTTTCAAAAAATGTACCCTAAACTTTCGAATAGTAGTGTATTTAAAAGTCTGCAAGGTCAAAAGTGGCTGTAGTTAAAGAAACTAGTCACAGGCCTGAAGTCTGAGATGGGAAAAATGCTTCACAATGCCTCAGCTATGGGCCATATTTAGTGTTATAGTGTGTTTATGTTGAGTGTGTATATAAGGCAGATTTATTTTGTTTTCCCTCTGCTGTCGTGCTCTCAGAAGGTTATTCCCAACTTAATTCCTCTTCCATCTCTTTCTCTCTTCCCTCTCTCTGTCTGTACAGACTCATACTCAGCCGCTGGCAGTGAGGGCAGTATCTCCACCTCGGTGGCCTCTCTGCCGCCCCAGGCTTCAGGCAGTTCAGCCCCAAACTCCCCAGGCTCCCGTCGCTCTGTCAGCACCCTGAAGAAATGGCTGACCAATCCAGTGCGTAAGCTGAGCGCCGGGGCTACCGGAACGGCCAAGGGGGAGCGGCAGGTCCGCAGACTGGAGGGCAAACCCCCACCTCCACCCGCCAGGAGCAGCCAAGACCTGGGCAGTCCACAAACAGAGGAGCAGTTCACCATCCTGCCAGTCATAGACAAAGACCTGGTGAGAAATTGTTTGATGTGTATTATTTTCCTAATATAAAATTAACACTCAGACGAGGGTTATCATACTAAACGCCAGTTTACACCAAGAACCATAACTATAAAGATAACCATAACAGTTTTGTTATCTGTTGCTTTAAATTCTTGAGCTTTTTTTAAAGTTTGGTGGATTCTGATTAGATGTCAATGTTTTTATCATTAGTCAGCTGAAAAAATCCTCTGTCATTATTGTTATAACTGTAGTGTGAATCTCCCTATTCTCATAAAACTAGAATGATTTTTAAAAGTTCATCTTTATCGTCATCATCAATGTTATAATTGATTTTTTTTGTCCTTAAAACTAAAACCATAAAAAATTCTGTTACTTGAAATAAAATAAAAAAGATATATATAAAAAGCATATTTTATGTCAGCTAGTTGCCAAGGCAGCATTTTCATTTAGTTTAACTTAAGTACTAAACTAAACTTTAACTAAAACTTAAACTATAATGGATATATCGTTTCTCATTTTCATTTAGTTTAACTGGAAGTAGTAAAATAACGAAAACTAAAATGAATAAATAAAAATGAATAAAAACTATATAGACATAAAAAAACAAAAACTAATAAAAATGACAAAAACACAACAAAATTACTAAAACTTTAGCTGAAATCAAAATTTAAACATTAAAAGTGAAAACAGAAAATATAACAATAAAACCAAATTTAAAATATTTAATTTTAATCAGTCTCTCACATAAAACATCAGTTTACATCACAGTACAGGTGATCCTATTTTTCATTACGGCGTGTGAATTGCACCACACTGTGCTGCCAACTGCTCGCTAGAGCCCTGTGGTTTGCCTATGACCTGTTCGATGTAAACTTTAATCACTGTGACGCTCTAACACACCCGCTCGTCATAGTCACACACACAGAGAGAGGAATTATGGGTCAGCTTTATTTTGACCTGAGTATTGATGTTTATGAAAGACCGTGAAGTTTGTGGTTCCTGGTTCTTTTAACGCAGTGTTTTGTATGTGTGTGTGTGTGTGTGTGTGCAGGAGTGGAGAGATGGCCTGCCTACTCTCGACGACTGTGATCCAGGTGTCCAGCAGTCCTACAGCTTCCAGTCGGACTCTCCACAGGGATCCACCACACTAGGACAAACACAGGTAAGTCAGATTCACAAAATCAGACTTTTGGCTTCATTTTGAATGTTTTTTTTAAACCACACACATTTACATTTATTCATTTATCAGACACTTTTATCCAAAGCGACTTACAATTGAGGAATACAATAAGCAATTCATCATAAAGAGGCAAATAAATGCAGGAAGTGCTTGCAATACAAAGTTTCAGTCATTGTTCCGATTAGTACAAGATAGACAGGGAGAGATTAAGGAAAGAGAAAGCAAAGTTTTTTTTTTAAAGATGAAGTCAAATGGTGATGAAAGAGATGAGTTTTCAGGTGTCACTTGAAAATTGTCAGGGATTCAACATTCCGAATAGGGGTGGAAAGTTCATTCCACCAGCCAGGAACAGTGAACGAAAAAGTTCTGGAAAGTGATTTTGTGCCTCTCAATGATGGTACCACGAGGCATCGCTCACTCGTAGATCTCAGGCTTCTGAAGGGAATGTAGATTCTCGAAAGTGAGTTGAAGTAGGAGAGTGCTGAGCCTGTGGCTGTTCTATATGCAAGCATCAATGTCTTGAACTTGATGCGAGCTGCAACCGGGAGCCAGTGCAAGGAGATAAAGAGAGGTGTGATATGGGCCCTTTTGGGTTAGTTGAAGACCAGTCGTGCCGCTGCATTCTGAATCATTTGTAGAGGTTTGATTGTGCATGATGGAAGTCTAGCTAGAAGAGCATTGCAGTAGTCCAGCCTAGAAATGACAAGGGCCTGGACAAGAAGTTGAGAGAGGCCAGATGGTCATTTGACTGATGGGTCATTTGTTGCCAGGCTCTCTCCCACAGGCTGAACCTTTAAACATGAAAACACACATTGATTAAACACACTCTTCGTATATTTTTCTTGTAAAGTGGGGTCCAAAAGACTTCTATTTTGTATTTTCTATTTTAATACATTTGTATATAACAAATTAATCTGCCATTCAAAAGTTTGCAGTCAGTAAGTTTTTTAATGGCTTTCATGCCTGCCCAGACTGAATTTATTAAATAAAAATACAGTAAAATCGGTAATATTGTGAAATATTGTTGCAAATTAAATGTACTGTTTTCTATTTTAATATATTTTAAAATGTAATTTATTCATTTTATGACAAAGCTGAATCTTCAACTGATTTGGCACTCCAGAAATATTTATCATCAATATTGAAAACAGTTATATTTGTGTAAACTTTTTTAGGATTCAAAAGTTCAAAAGGACAGAATTTAATTAAACTAAAAATCTTTTGCAACATTATAAATGTCTTTACTGTCATGTTTGATCAATGTTAATGCATCATTTCTGGATGAAAAGTATTAATCTCTTTCAGAAAAAAACAACATATTATCATGTTATCAACAAAACAATTTCAGTGAGAAATTAATTTGGAACATTAACACAAATCTATTTATTCTGGCATCTTCTTTCTAGTGCTAAAATTATTTAATCTCAGGTTTTCAATGTGGTCTGACATTTTGGACCCCACTGTGTATTTTTGCATGTGCATGCACACTATCTGAGCCAGAACACATAAATGAATACAAAACACTCTGCATAACACAAACAATCACAATCACGATAGCCAGAAGAGAGTGAATGTAAATCCAAATTGATGGCTAAATGCGGTAACATTCATCATTCCATCAGAAGGTGATGAAAGGTAATTATGACCAGAGGTGCAAAACAACAAGGGGAGGAGACTGAGATCTCAAGCACTGTGATTATAATCGGAAATGAATTCATTACAAAAGCAACATGTACTTAAAGTCTAGACATGTAAGTTATATGCTGCTTTATATTTTTGTGTAAAACCAGAATACAGTGGCCGATGGTGAGATTTTTATTAATAAATTCCCCCCTTAATAGCTTATTCAGGTATTTCTGTCTTGTAGATGAAGATGTTTACTTATATTTTACTGGAAAACAAGACAAACTTTTGCAGTTTATATTGGGTTTAACTACTTGGTATTGGTGTTGCTCTTCAGTGTTATGCGTTACTCTGTAACTTCCTGCCTCTCTCCATGGTGAGGCTGAGGTGTAGTTTATATCATAGTCATTTGTGTCTCTGATTCAGCTCAGCTGACACCCCACTTTGTACCTGATACAGAAACATTTGCTGTGGGGATCCAGCGTGAGTTTATTATTTGTTGGCTAATGGAAAATTCCTGAATAAATATGTAAGCACTTCTCGGATCCGGCCTGTCTCCCGGACGGAGGAACGCAGCACATGTTTAGCGAGCTAACTTGAACAATTTCCTGTAGAAAAACAACAACCAATATGATCTTTCTTTTTATTAAAGGTCCAAGTAAAGACTTTGGGGTTCTGGGCGGAAAACAAGCCATGGAGATAAAAAAAAAGGGTAAAGTGCAGGAGTGGGGGTTCTCTTGCGGGCTGTGCCAAAAAACATCTGGAAATTATCTGAGTAGACCTGTGAGCCAGGCAGGAGTAACCACACTGCTCTAAAACACACAAACACCACCCCGCACCAGAAAACAACACAATAGTGTAATATACTGTAATACTCAGACAAGCTTGATGGCACGAACGTATCAACAAAGTGTGGGGCGTAACACTGGACTACAACACAGCATGATGAAGCAATACAACACAACATAAACATGATTTACACAACCGTTCAGAAGTTTGGGGTTAGTAAGTTTGGATTCTATCTTTTAATTAAAATAATATTTTAATTAAATACTACATTTAAGCAGATTTAAACTGTTTTCATCACTGATAATAATGTTTCTTGAGCACCAAATCAGCATATTAGAATGATTTCTGAATGATCATGTGACACTGAAGACTGGAGTGATGATGCTGAAAATTCAGCGCCGCCATCATAGAAATAAATGAAATTTTAAAATATATTAAAATAGAAAACTGTTATTACTGTAGTAATCAGTATTACAGTTTTTAATGCATTTTTTATCAAATAAATGCAGCTTTGGTGAAACTTCTTTCAAGCATATTTTCAAATCTTACCAACCCCAAAGTTTTGAATGATTGTGTACATAAAAATTCAATAAGGGTCTTCATAACATAATAAATTGTAAAGCTGAGTCAAATTAAAATACGAATATCATAAAAATTAATTTACTGAACATTGTTTTTTTTCTAACTTTCTTCTGTAGACTGGTTATTAATTGGAATTGAATGAAGGGTGAAGCTTGCAAGCTTCAAAAAGAATGCAAAGCATCATAAAAGTGTTTGACTCGAATACTATTTCAAATACTCTAAAGCCATGCAATGGCTATTTATAAAACCTATTTGTTTTATTGGAACAAGTCAGATTCATGAAAAAATCATTCAGACCAGTTTTATGAACTGATTCATTAAGACAAAATAAATAAATAAAACAATTGTTCACAATTTGGTACTCTAATGAATGTAGCAAGGAGATGCTACATCTAGAACAGATGTCAAGATTTTCAGTAATTAATGGTTGAAGATTCAGCTTCTAACAAAGCAATTGGCTTCAGAAGACATGGAATTCAGTGCAAAAGTGATATGAATCACTTTATGGTTCTTTTGGATGGCATTTTGATCTGGCCCTTTTTCTTGTAACTGAATGGAAAAAAGCAACCAGTACTTATTCTTAAAGTAATCTCCTTTTGTGTTCCATGGAAAAAAGAAAATCACACAGATTTGGAGCGACATGAGGGTGAGTAAATGATCAAATGATGCAAGGAACTTCCGTTCATTGTAATCCACATCATTTTGGAATAGATTGTGTCACATTTTTCTCACACACAACACAATAGCACCCTTATAAGCAAAGGAAGTGCTTTGTAAACTCCTGTAAACAAAGTGGAAAAAAGCGTTAACATAATAGATGGATAGAGATGTGCTCTCCATCACAAGCTCTGAGCAGAGGAATCCTTGCTTTGAGGAGGATGTGTGATGTTATAGTGGAAGGAGTGTATTGTGTGTCAGAGAGAAAGAGAGCGAGAGACCAGGGTCCTGAGAATGAAGATAAAGTGATGCTTCACAGGTGACTGTGACGTTAACCAAACAGCTAAACAGCTTTGTTTAAAGGGCAGATCTTATCAGAGCTTTAGTGCATTTAAGGAGCAGGGAAACACAACAAATGGGTGTAATTGCTTTTTTTGTTGTTGTTGTTGTTTGTAGAAATGTTTTTGATGCTAACAAAGCGATAATATGTCTGTTGATGTACAGTACACTACTGAAGACATACTGCAGGGAAAACAATGACAAGTGGTTGTTTTTGTCTGCAGGTTATTTGATGTGGCCTTTACCCCTACCGAATAATCATTTCTTCATTACCTGTGACTGTCTTCACATCTCTGGCATTGATTTTGTCATACAACAGTGGTTATGCATAATATTTTATGCCACAAAGAGTGTTTTGTGTCAGTTAGATGACAAGCACTATTGTGTGTGGGTGCATTTTGCCTGTATTGTTACCAAATGGTCAAATGAATGTGCTAAATGATGCCTTAAAGGTTAGTTAATAGCAAAATTCTGGCATCATTCATTCACCCTCACGTCATTCCAAACTAGTGTCACTCTATTATTGTTTATATATTATTATACTATTTATTAATATTTTGAATTCGCTTTTATTTTTTTATATTTTCAGTTTTAATTTTAATTTTAATTTGTTTTAGTAATTTTGCTATGTGAATTTGTCTTTTTTATTTATTGTTTTTTTTTTATATATATATATATTGATTTAGCTTTAGGTTTTTTGACATTTAATTTATTTGTTTTTGTAATTTTAGTACTTCAACTTAATTTGCAGTTAGATGCCAAGGCAACAATTCTTAGTTTTTTCATATTTTTCATCTAATATTTTATTTTATTTTATTTCAGTTATTCAATTAACGAAAAAAATGGTAAACGTTCTAGTTTTAGTTAAAAATAACAACACTGTTTCCAACCCAAACCTGTGTGACATAAAAATATATTTTAGGAAATGTCACAGTATGTTTTTTTCTTTGTCCATACAACGAAAGCTAATGGTCAGCAAAGCGGCTTGATTTTATGGAATAGAAATGTAATTTGTTCAGTAATAAATCACGTATGAGTGTGGAACATATCTGAGTGATTTTAGCACAATGCTTTGCAGTTGCACAATTTTATCTTTTACTAGGCAAAAATTGTAAGTTATAAAAGAACACCATTTCACAACAAGTTGCATGATTTGATGTATTATTCATGTCTGTTGCACAAATAGTGTGTGGGAAGAGATACTTTTGAGATTTTAATGCTTTGTAGAAATAACAAGCATGACTACAAACAACTGTGAGGGACGTGACAAAGTGTGAGGATTTATAGCATAGTTTATGTCCTAGTTTTACCTCTGATGTGGTTAACAAACACATTAACAAAGACAGGACGTCTTCAGACTTCCTCTTTCCATCTCAAATTATTGAACAACTTGGAGGGCTGTATGCACATCTATCCTCTACTAAAACAATGGTCCATATCAACCAAAACAATTTGACACAAGTTTCTGTGAGAACATAGCTACTTCATGGGGTCAATGGAGATTCAGGGTAGTGCATCTCCTCTGTCTCGTTGGTGTCATGATTATTGATGAGTGCTGAACTCCTGTTATCATTCAGTCACTGTCACCAACAGACCCAGCGTGCTCTTTTCCTGTCACCTAGGCAACCTGAGCTATTACAACAGCTCATATCTTCCCAATCCACTCTCTCTCCTCTGTCCCTGCAGCCATCCCTGGAGTGAATAACATTTCAGCATTATGTCTCGCCTCTTATTCACAGTTATCCTCCTCTGTGTCTCAGATCACCCAGTGCACCAGCCTACAGGCTGACGACAATTGCTCTGCGTTGATGGATGACAACTCCAGCCAATCATCAGCCACCATAGACAGCGAAGAAGATCGGAAGAGTGCCTTAGAAAAAAGCATGTGTGTGTGAAATCTCCTTTATTAGCAGCTTGTGTTAAGTAACATAGGAACTTCTTATTTTAGATTGCTTACATAACAGAAATGCTTCATTTAAAACTTTTTGATGTGGTATTACTTTGAGATTTCTGTTGCAATATTTAACAGAGCAGACATCAGATGTTCATTAGTACACCACAATCATGTCATCCGTGAAGGAAAATCCAGTTTAAGCCAGTAGGGGGTTAACTAGTTCAAGCTGGTAGACTAGTCACAACAGCTTAAGGAGATAAAGTTGGTTTTTGGATCATGGTAGCTGGAGGATCATGACCATCTTGGACTATCTAATGACTATGTTAGATCAATTTATGACAAAATTGGACCTGTTATGACCTGTTATGTTATTATCTTATCTGGCAACCAAGATTTGTTTAGGCCAGTACCAGCTAGAAACCAGCTGCCAGAGGGCCAACACAGGTCAAACTGGTTTTTGAAACATCATCAATTTAAGATCATCTTAAACTAGCTAAAGATAATCTTAGACCAGCTAATCACCATCTTAGATGAGCTAATGATCAGCCTGGACTAGCTAATAACCATCTTTACAAGCTAGAAACCAGCTACCCGCTGACCAGGTTAAACTGTTTTTTGAAACATGATAGCTGCTAGACCAGATGAAGATCATCTTAAACCGACTAAAGGTAATCTTAGACGAGCTAATGACCAGCTTGGACCAACTAATGACCATTTTAACTAGCTAGAAACCAGCTGGTCTTACAGGTGAAACTTTTTTTGTACCAGCTAAAGGCAATCTTAAACCAGCTAAACATAATCCAGCTAATGACATTTTAGATTATTTTATGACCATCTTGGACCAGCTAATGACCATATTAACCAGCTAGAGACTAGCTAAAGATCACCTTAATCCAGGTAAAGCTCATCTTAGACCAACTAATTCATCCACTGTGTTCCAAAACACAGCTACCATCATAAACTAGATTTTCCAGTAGGAATATTCACACATTCGATATAAAGGCCCTTCACAAATAGCTCCCAGATTATTAATATGCTTGCGCCAGTCAGAACTCTGCTAATATTACACCCTGTATTACTCACAGCACATGTTTTGAGCTGTCAGATATTGTTAATGTATTGAATGACTTGATGAAACCAGTGAAAGCTGACCTCCTTTCTTCTGCAGGTATGTTTTAAAAGAGTTGATAGAGACAGAAAAGCTGTATGTAGCTGATCTAGGACTTATTGTGGAGGTGAGCTTAAAATATCTATTAACAAATCACATGTGGATTTGATCAACTGTTACGGAATGCTACCAATTTTCCTGTAATCTTAGAATGACTCGGATGCATTTCAGAGCATTTAATCACCACAGAATTAGATTTGATGCATCAACTGACCTGAATTCCTCTCAGCTGTAATACTGAACACAGTATAAATCAAAGTAATGGTGCCTGGATTTAAAATATTTGCAATATGATGATCTACATTTTTTTATGAGAGTGATATTTTATCACACTTGAAATGCCTCAGATTTAATAATAAAAGAGTATTTGTATGGGTCATGAGCTTTGGAAGTTCATCATGTTCTGTCTCTCAAAGGGCTACATGGCCTCTATGAATGCAAAAGGAGTTCCAGAAGATATGAAGGGAAAAGACAAAATAGTGTTCGGGAATATTCATCAGATCTACGACTGGCATAAAGAGTAGGTTTATCTGTGTTTGTGTGTATATCACAAATCTGAAAGGACTTTCAGTATATTCCTAAACCTTTAGACTGAATTGTCCTCAGCTTCTCATGCCCTTGCATTTTCTACACTGATTTTTTTGGGAAAAATCTGTGGAATTTAGTGCATGCAGATTCCATATGGTCCTGCTGATGACTTATGGTGGGCTCAATGTCTGATTCTCCCCTCTGTTCTGATCTTAGTTATTTCCTGGGTGAGCTGGAGAAATGTGTGGCTGAGCCTGAACGACTGGCCCAACTTTTTATCAAACATGTAAGTCTCTCTATTATTCTCGCTTTCATCTGTCTGTCTGTTTCTGGCAAGGTTGAGCAGAACTTCCTCTTGCACTGAGTAAACTGAGCTGAGAAAACACAGGGGTTTTTAACACGCACGCCTGTTTTAACACCCCATTTATTCTCCCATCATCCCACTCTATTTCTGTCCCCCCTCAGACACCCTGCTACTGATACGGCCCATTTGAGGCTGTGTGTTTGCTTGTGTTGTGTCCATTGGCTCACAACCACAAGGGGAAAAGAGGCGGGAAAAGAAAGAGGAACAACAAGCACAGCTACGTCCTTTGATAACACTACTGCTTTACACACCATGTCTATTTCTGGAGTTCAGTCCTATGCTATGGACATACACACATAAATAACTCGTCAAGAAGAAACAACACCATTCCCGCCACCCACAGACATACACGTTAAAAACTAAAATTCGTAGGTATACATTTGTGAAAAGTACTTCGCAGTAATTTGTTAAAAGCTACCACATGCTGTGATACAAGTTTTGGTGGTGAATCAAAGTGTTTTGCTTAAATGAAAAGCGCTGAGTTACTGTACGAAATGGCGTCTGCCAGCATTTGCCCTTTCTACCGTTTAATGAGCCTGAGCCCTTTGGGTAAGAACTTAAAAAGGCTTGAGGGGAATAAAGAACCTTATAACAAAAATCTAAAGGTTGAGTCAAACTGTGAAACAAGCATAGTGGGAAATCGGTTGGTAATGAGAAACAGTAATGGAGGGTGAGTGAGGGCCAGACTGTCTTCACACCTTTTTTTTCCTTTCACAAACAAGACCTTCCCCCCTCTCTTTCTCGTTCCAATTTCCTCAGCCTCTGCTCTCACCCTTTCTTTTAACTCATACAGTGCATAACAAAGTTATTAGACACTGAAGTTATGGACTTTCCAACTTCCAGTCATTGATGCGTAACGTAGATAAATTAAGATAATGGGTTGCAAAATCTTTCAGCTCGTCTCAGACAGTCTTATAAGGACATCACTTTACTGAAAAAAAAAAAAAATTCTGAATTAGTATTTTTTTGCTGTTTTCTTGTAAAAATAACCAAACATATTACATTAATTATAATTTTGAATTATAATAATTAATAATACAAATAATAGTTAGCATAAATTTAGCAAATAAGTTAGTTTATTCTGCTATACAGTAGTTACATTTGTTAACATTATTTAATGCATTAGGTATCATGAACTAACACATTTTACAATAATATTAATGTGTTATTAATTTAAAAGCAAATTTAATACATTTAATTTATAAATATCCTATTGTCCTTTGATAATTAGTGTTCATTCATAATTCTTTAATACGTTAATTTGTTTCTTTCATAATACATTAAAGGGATAGTTCACCCAACAGGTATGGAATGACATGAGGGTGAGTAAATGATAACAACATTTTCATTTTTGTGTGAACTATTCCTTTAATACTCACAGGGATTAAAGTTTTCCGTCGCTACGACGGATTTCAGTCAGCCGTGAGGACAAGCACTCCTAATTACAAGAAGAAAAAAACTGCTCTTAAACTGGGTGTGTGGCATGACTGAGGAATGGGGTTTGGTCGAAGAAAATTTTTGCTTTAACCCCTGTACTCATATATTTAGAAATTTGTATTAATCCAAAAATATTAAATATTGTAAAATATTATTCATTTTTAATGTGTGATTCCTAATATATTATCTACTGTTAGCAAGTTAAACATTATAAAGTGTTACTGAAAATAAACTTGATTCAAGATGAAATCAGTTTTAAGGAAAGAACAGAAATCCTGATTATGAAATGAATTTTGTGCAGTGTCCATATGAAGCTCTTACAGTCTGTTGTTAGAACCATTCATGCTTTGACGTCTACCCAGTTGGCTTGTCTCTAGGCAACTCATTCAGTGTGTATAAGTGTTTATTTCTGTGTGTGAGGTAGTGTCCAGTTGTAACGTCCTACTACCTGAATGCAGTGTGTATGAGAGAGAGAATGGGGCTCTGATTACATTGAGGATAATTGGGCTGAATTATACATGGCCTTCTGCTCATGCTCCTCCATCAGTGTTGCGTAATCTCTCTCTGCCGTCACAGCACGCTGCTTTTATACTGCAGACAAAGTCAGTTTCAGACTTATTAAACACTTACTGCAGCTTGAAAGTTTCCATTGAATCACCTCTGTCATGATACATGTCCACCGCTCCCCATCTTTTTCTAGCTGCATTTACGTGTAGGATCAGGAAAGAAGGATTTAGATCAGATGAACTACCAGTAGTGACCAATTTATCAATCTTTTTCTTAAATGTCTTTGACATATTTCCATAACAGTTACTGTTTCCTCTCATTGGCAACTATTTACTAATAGGATTTCTGGACATTAGATTGTACTTAATGAGTGTATATTTAGTAAATATTATCCCTTAAAAGCCACTTTCAGACACTTAAGGCACTCTAACAAATATATGAATGCCATTACTTTAGATACAAAAAAATCAAACTAGATGGATTGTGCAAACAAATGATGAGAGAGCCTTTCTGAGATCTAACTGCAATTATTTTTATCTAATACAAGAGATTTTTAGTGACTGTATGAAGTCACTTTCCCTCAAGTCGATAAAAATGTCCTAGTAGTTTCATCACATTAATAGTGGACATTAACTATATTTTATCTCAGTTTGAGCTGTATATATATATTATTTTATTATTCAATTATTACATTTAAATTAAAATAGTATTAAAAAGGAATCATATTTTTTTATGTGGTTTAAGTGTCCAAATACTTCTTGTGCAACATGCAACTATTACTACTCAGTATAACTATAAATCTATAAATACTTCGCTGTATAACTACTCTGCTGAGCTAATTCAGTCTGCCCTTTCTGTTTGCACAAACCACAGGAAAGACGGCTTCACATGTACGTGGTATATTGCCAGAACAAACCTAAGTCTGAGCACATCGTGTCAGAATACATTGAGACCTACTTTGAGGTAAGTGCATATGAAGTGCAAGCACACAAACACATGCATACACACTCAAGTGGAGTCCTCAAAGATGCACAGGTTAAGCGTGAGGGGCTGTTTTGGGCACACAAACCCAACTGTGTAAATATCTCATGGCAGACTTTCTCGCTCTCTTTCCATTTGCACTGTGTGTGTGTGTGTAATCGTTCAGTGGACATGAAGGCCCCGACTGACCCATCAATTCTTGGAACAGACAAAACAGGGAGCTGCTTGATCGAAAAGTTTGACACTTAATGGATTCTTCTCTGTGCTGTGCCAAAACATTTAGAGGTTTGATAGCTGGCATTACTTTAGGTTTTATAGATTGAGATTGCAGGGCATTATGGGATAATGGCTCAAGGAGAGTGTTTGGAGTGGAATACCAGCATAAGTTTAATGCATACTGTCCAGTATGTACTGCATACTGCCTACCATTTTATAGTATTTGAAACCGTATGTAAAATGAAGTTAAATTTATAATTTTTTTTTTAAATATTTTTTTTTACCCAATTTTGGTCTTAACTTATTAATCATATGATGTGTCAAGAAAAAGATGGTAAAGGGATAAAATATTAATTGCAATATCCTTTATTTGCATTCTGCACCTATCGGCAAATGAAATAGCTCATCTGGGTGCACTATTTTATACTGCACACAGTATGCGTACTGCAAAAAAATAACAAAATGTAAAAAATAAAAAAATAAAAAAGTGTGGATAGTATTGTAGTATGCTGTCCAGAACGCTGGCTTTCTCTTTTTGTGCATAAAGGAATCAGTCAATGAGGTGAATGTTTGTGTGTGTTTGTGTGCAGGAGCTGAAACAGCAGCTGGGTCACAGGCTGCAGCTGAACGACCTGCTCATCAAACCCGTGCAGAGGATCATGAAGTACCAGCTGCTTCTGAAGGTGAAACAGAGTGCAACACACAGACGTGCACAAACACACACATTCTTGTGCAGGGAAAGTATTTATTTGATCCCCTGCTGATTTTGTTAGTTTGCCCACTTACAAAGAAATGAAGGTCTGTAATTTTTATGGTAGGTTTATTTTAACGGATAGAGACAGAATACCAACCAAAAAATCCAGAAAAAACACATTTAAATTGATTTGCATTTCAGTGAGTGAAATGTATATATAACTATAAAACTATAAGTAACTCTTATTGACCCCAAACTTTTTAACGGTATTATGTGTTCTTATATTCTGCCCTGGTTGGCAATCACTTAAGAAAGAAATGGATTCTTTGTATGCCGATGCCTTTGGTTTTAAACTTATCACAGTAACACCACAGACCTGTTACTATTCACAACATATCTGAAGTTTAAGGAAGAATAATAGTAAAATGTTGCCAATGCCAACTGTCATGCGGTTAAATTTAACTGAAATCTCAATGGTTTTTCTTAGCTGCTTTGTACTGTAACTGTAGAGTCACCCACATTCAGTACATTTCTTCTCATGTTCAAGGATCCACCAGCTTACTGCTCAGAATGATGCACTCTTTTTGTGCATAAAGGAATCAGTCAATGAGGTGAATGTTTGTGTGTGTTTGTGTGCAGGAGCTGAAACAGCAGCTGGGTCACAGGCTGCAGCTGAACGACCTGCTCATCAAACCCGTGCAGAGGATCATGAAGTACCAGCTGCTTCTGAAGGTGAAACAGAGTGCAACACACAGACGTGCACAAACACACACATTCTTGTGCACTCATGGCTCATTCTATTAGGAGTGTTGTGGACCATGTCTAATCAATTCAACATCATAAATAAAACTAGAATATCAAATTATTATCAAATACTGATGAAGATGTATTTGATTTTAAGAGTAAAAAGTAAAGAAAAATGTCCATTGCCACACTTTGTATGTGTGGTATCAAAAAATACTTTGTATCATGGTAAGCATAACTCTCTTATGCTTACCATGCCTGCATTCATTTGATCAAAAATACAGTAAAAACAGTAATTCAAGTATCTACCAGCGTTCTGCACAAAATACACTTAATTAGTTTCCACACACAAAAAGCCATTAGTACAAATAGACCCCGATACAAAAATAGAATGTTCTAGAGCTCACGCTGTGTGTCTTGCGACAGGATTTCCTCAAGTACTACACAAAGGCTGGGATGGACACTGAAGAGCTGGAGGTATGAGTCACTCAGACACCATAATTATTATGCAAGTTTAATTTCTCAAGACCAGAAACACATAATCCCACCAAGGAACATTGTGTGACTCCTTGACTATGCCAACATATTTTTTTTCTTCACTTTGGTGTCAGTTTGAGCCAGAAATCAGTAATACTGTACTTGCTCATAGGCTTTAGTAAGGAACTGAGGTCAGTTTCCACGCATTGCTCTTTCTTGCATTCTGTCCTTCATCTTTCTCTGTCTTTCTTTCACTCTGGAACAGAAAGCAGTGGAGGTGATGTGTTTTGTTCCGAAGCGCTGCAATGACATGATGAACGTGGGTCGGCTGCAAGGCTTTGAGGTATGGCGCCAGATGCAGGCTGTGGTTTAAAGCTGTCGGGCTGTGGAAATGCTGGGAGAGACTCTGATCCCCTGAAGCAAGGGAGTGCAAGAGAGACTGAAAAAAATTGAAAATGCAGATTTTTTTTCAGCAAAGGTGCATCAAATTAATCAAAAGAGACAGTAAAAACTTTTACTTTTTTATATCAGTTAATATAAAACTTTTATTCATCAAAGAATCCAGAAAAAAAATGTATCACAGTTTCCAAAATATTAAGCAGTACAACCGTTTTCAGCATTGATAATAAAAGCAAATAATACTTGAAAACAATATTTCACAATATTACTGTTTTTTTACTGTATTTTTATTAAAATAAATGTAGCCTTAGTGAGCATGATACATTTTTACATATATCATATTTTTTATTTATTCCTAATCAATAATCTCTTTTCATTGCAATGTAGCATATTTATGTATGTTTTGTATGTTGTGTTTTTCTAGGATTTTGTTCTTTGCCTTTAGCATGTTCACTGGTTGTATGATTTTCTATAAAGCTACTTTGGAATGATATTTATTATTAAAAAAAAATGGGTAAAAGAAAAAAACATTAGTTTAGTTAGCTAATGCAGGTTAAATATTTTCCACATATTTTACTATTTCGTTTTGGCTTTTAGGCACAATGATAACTGAAATCCAGCCAAAAGTTTTTTTTGCAGTAACATGTATATGTTATGTATACTGTATATAATATAATTACGTGTATATACACAAACACAGTTAGCTGTGTTTATATTTTAAGAAGGGGATCATCATATTTGGGGGTCCCAAAGGGTTTGAAAAGCCTTGCCCTAAAACCATATATTCTGTCTTTATCAGGGGAAGATCACGGCACAAGGAAAGCTTCTCCAGCAAGACACGTTCACAATTGCAGAACAGGACAACAGCATCCTTTCCCGCTCTAAAGAGAGACGGGTCTTCCTGTTTGAACAGCTTGTCATCTTCAGTGAGCCAATAGACAGGAAGAAAGGATTCTCTCTACCTGGATATATTTTTAAGAACAGTATTAAGGTGAGTTTGAGGAAGTTATCATCATATAAGGTTACTGTATTATGCAGTATGTTTGCATTGGTTAACAGGGCTTCTCCTTTCAGATAAGTTGTCTGGGTGTGGAGGTGTGTGTAGACGGTGACCCAAATCGTTTTGCCCTGTCATCTCGCGGGGCTGATGGCAGCACGGTGCGATTTGTCTTGCACTCGTCATCGCAGGATATCTGCAAGGCTTGGGTCAGTGACGTGAGCCAAATACTGGAGACCCAACGTAATTTCCTAAATGGTGAGACCTTCAAAGTTTCCCCAGCGGTTCAGTCAAAGTAGCTGCCATATTTAAATGACATGAACATAAAGCTATGAGGGATAAAAGGACAGTCGGTTCAGCGTTTTTGTTTTGTGTGTGTTTCAGCCCTGCAGTCGCCCATAGAGTACCAGAGAAAGGAGAGCAAGAGCAACAGTTTGGGCCGTAGCATGAAGCCTCCTCTGTCAGCAGTGGTTGGTCTGAGGCCCCACTCCTCAGCTTCTATCGACCGACACAAACTGCCCTGTCTGCGCTCCTGTAACACATCTTTGCCCTCTCTCTACCTGCCCAGCCAGGTCCCCACTGATGACCACTCGCAGCCAGAGGTAAGAGAGCTCAAGCATCTGAGGTTTGCTTGAAACTCAAGCACCCTTTTTTTGTGGTCATCCATGCTTTTAATCAAACCTAGGCCGAATTCCAATTTTCATGCAAACTAATAAACAAGATTGGGTTTAATGCGTCCCAAATCATAGTATACTTAATGGTGTACTATTTTTGAATGTTTAGTATGCATACTTGAACAGTTTTTACCGGTTCTCTTTTGACTTTTTGATGTGTTGTTACTGTTAACTAAAACTATTAAAAAACTTGTTTGTTAATTGAAATAAAGCTAAAAAAAAAACAGATGAAAAATGAAAATTAGAAATGTTTCCTTGGAAATTAACTGAAATACATTTAAGTTTAATTACTAACTAAAACTGACATAAAAATAAATTAACACTATTTAGAAATGCTTCAAAAAGAAAAACTACCTATGAAATGGCAAAATGACAAAACTGAAATAAAAAAGAAATTAAAACTATTTAGATATGCTTAAAAAATACTAAATAGAAAAAGCATGTAACGAAAAGCTAAAAAGCTCATTTAAAATAGCTATAAAAACTATAATAGTGTGTGTAGTATATAAGTAATAGTGAAATAACACTCCACAGATATAATCAAATCAAAAACAATAATAATAATCATCATATAAAATCACTAAATTAAAAATATTAAAATAAATGTTTCAAAATATTTATTAAAAAACTATGATAGTATGTTAATAATAGTAAAATAACACTTTACAGATAATAATATACAGTATAATATTTAAATACAAACATGAGTATGTTACTGTAGTTAGTATTGCTGAGAAAGATTGGCCTCTTCTGTCTGAGATCATTTCCTTAACTTTCACCTCAACTTATTTCTTTTAAGTTTTCTTTACTCATCCCAGTGTCATCATCTGAGGGGTCACAATCGTATGTGGTAAATGGATATAAATAACTCGTTATTTCTTGTAATTTTGTAACTGCTGTTTCTGTCTGATGTCCAGCGCTGTCCGGTGGACTCCAGACTGAATTCCCAGACGGTGTCTCCAACTCATGTGCAGCTGGCCTTCTCTGAAGAGCAGTCATTCTCCCAGGCACCTCTAAACCGCCAGGCATTCTCCAACGGCCTGTGTTCCTCTAGCACGCAAGCCTCACAGGTAAAGTGCACGCTATGCTGGTGTTTGGTAAGCATGCAATTTAGAAAAAGAAGCCACACCGCTCCCCCTGCTGGTGTAATGTAGACATTCAATAACAAACATAAACGGGCTTATTTGCAGGACAGGTACAATGACTAAAGCTCTGGGTTTAAGTGATTTAATACAACTGGTTTCATTGCAAATTATATTTCCGAAAAAACTATTGGAGTAAAATATTAGCTAATTTTATTAGAAATAGTGCAGAGTCTTGAATATTTCTTATTGATTTTACCTCATAACATCTTTAATCATATTTATGACTGCTGTGAAGTCTCCTTTGTTGAGGTTTTCCCTATTCTGATACTATTAAAACATCCCTCTCCGTCTACAGCGACGTCTAGTCCCGAATGAGCTTTGATGACAGCTCAACAATAGTTGTGTGTGAAATAGCTGTTTATCTGCTTTACTCAGGCCTTTGAGCAACAGCACTTCACAAACAGGAAGGAGACAGGTTGACAGAAGGAAGTAACCGATCCCTAACAAACGCCTGATTGTTCTTGCAGGCTATTGAATCAGACTGGTGCTGGATCCAAGCGCTGTTTTGACTTCAGTTCCCCTGTGCTTTTGTCTAAAGCCAGCTACTTTTCATGCTAAGTTAATTTTATAGTAGTTTATCTTCTATATCTAAATCTAAAATTATCTACCATCTAATTTAAATTAATGCCGGCAATGATTACATTTCTTCAGGCTATATTTGTAACATTAAGGAAAAATAGGGGGTTCTTAGGATGTGCTTATATTAGCATTTTGATTGTTATTTCTATTCTGATATTGAAGGTGAGAAATGAGTCAAGGACAGGTATACCAAGGGACACCGATCATAACTAAGATATGAGGTTTATAATAAGTGTGAAAAGCTTTCTAGACAGAACCAAAAAGCAAGGCATAAGACAATAACACACCTGTCTCTCTCATATCTAACAAGGATTCTTGATCTGACAGGAGTGTTGAGCAATATGTTGTCATTTCTGAAGCTCTGTTGTGACAATTTTCAGTCATGCCTATTTTAGTCATGTCATAAACCGTGTAACAAACATATTACTCTTAATATCCTGGGCTGCTCCCGGTAATTAAGACTCTTCAGCCATTTTCAGACTAGCGCTAGGCTTGTGACAGCTCATTTTTTCTCTGCTTGGGGAATAGACGAAAATTTATTTGCCGTCACGCATCGCAAACCTTTATACATTCACGAATGAAGATTTCAGAAGCATTGCCTGTGAGACTTAAATATTTTTTAAAGGTAATTGAGACTTAATATATCTCACTTGCAACTTTGCAACTTACTAATTGCATTTTTTATAATTGCAACTTTGTATCTTATATTGTAATTTTATAGCACACAATTGTGTTTTTTTCTCATAATTGTGGCTTATGTCAAATTATGACTGTATGTGGCAATTGCAAATATTTCTTATAATTGTGACTTCATATCTTACACATGCAACTTCATATCTCCCAGTTGTGACTTTATATTTCGCAATGTGACACTATTTCTCATAATTTTGTCCTAAAAACCCATAATTGTGACTTTATATTTTAAAATGTGACTATATCTTGCAGTTTTATCTTCTATCTTCACAACTTTATTTCTTGTAATTTTGTCTTTATATCTCACAATGTGACTATATTTTGCAATTATGGGTTTGTTTCTTGTAAACGTAACTTTGTATCTTAAAATTGTGACTTTTTATCTCACAGTGGGACTATATTTTACAATTACGAATTTTTCTTGTAAATGTAACTTTATATCTTAAAATTGCGACTTTATATCTCACAATGTGACTATATTTTGCAGTTACAACTTTATATCTCATAGTTTGACTTTATATTATGCATTTGCAACTTTATTTCTAATAATTGCGACTATATCTCCCAATTGTTACTATTCCACAGAGCGACTTAATATCTCGCAACGTGACTGAGTTATATCTTGCCACTCTGTTTCTCACATCTGCGACTTTACAGCTTATAATGTGACTATGTCTTGCGGTTTTACTTTATTAACGTATTAACTCGTAATTGCGCCTTTATATCTTAAAATTTGACTTTACAGTTCACAATTATGACTATATCTCATACTTGTGACTTTATATCTTACAATATGATTTTATTTCTTACTTTAAGCACTTTTTTTCTCAATAGGCACAAAAACAGGCTTCCACAGAATCTTGATATTAATAATGTGCTGTTTAGAAAAATAAACCATCAGTGGCAAAAATAGTGTTTTTTTTTCTACATTGTGTCCCAGAGCTCAGGAGATGTTGGCCGCAGATCTTCACCGAGAGAGGGACGCATGGCTGTTCCAAGTCCCTCCTCCACTCTTCAGCGCTCCAGTAACTTGGCCCAGCTTGATGAGGATGACCTGTGAATGGAAATCACCCTAATTCTGATTTTGCACCAGAGCATGCCACAGTCTGGACTTTATTCACGTCTGTTATCTTGTGGTATTTTTCCTAAACCTGTGACGCGAATTACCTAGTGACTTTTTAAATGGTTTTATATAATTTCTCTTTTATTTGTTGTTGTTGTCTTTTATTAAAGTTGTTTTGTGTTCAAAGGAGAATCAACCATTCCTATATTGGGAGGTCACTGGAGCAGGAACCAGAGTAAACCTTTATTTGAGGGTGTGAGGATGCATTTGGGCAAGCGTGCATGTAATGTATGAATGTGTATTTGTGTGCTAAATTCTGATGGCTTCATCCTTGCAAACATGCTGAACGTTTTCCATCAGATGTGTTTTGCAGAGAGCATACTGTATTATTATTATAAACATAAGAGGGTCCTTAGTGGGCTCGCGCTGGATTTTAAAGGTTTCGCACTATTGGTGCCTCTTTACAGAAGCTGTCTTTCTGTCTCCCGTCTATATTGAATGCTTTTGTGGGCTGCGTAAACTCTTCTGAAGGAGCTAAGGGGAAACAGACTCTAAATGCAGCTAATTTGTATATACCGTTTGTAGAAGAATGATCTGTGAATGGAGACACGGACACTTGACTTTCTCTTCGCTAATTGGATGTTTGAATTCTCGAAGATCAATCAACTCCGTTGTAGTGGACAATGAGCGACTCGTGTTCAGACTTCACAACTACAGGTGGACATAAGAGATCACACACAACGAGCATCTGGAGGAACTGCTCAAGGGTTGGACTGAAAGATGGACAGCAGTTGTTACAGCAGAAGAACATGCAGTATAAAAGCAGTTATCTGTGGCTAAATGACTCTTTTTGGCTTCTGCCACCCCTCCTTGTGTAATGCCCACTGCCTGGATTACTCTGCAGGTCTTGTCATTCAAATTGAGGTTGCTGAATTATTAGATATGATTATTATTATTATTATTAATATATAACTTAATGAAGGCCAAAGGTAAATTGTCATGTCATTATGTGCCAAAAGCAGGAGCCAGTACCCTTTACACAAAAATGAATGAAACATTAAGCCTAAAATGCAATTCAGTTCATTTATCGACTATTTGAAAACAAGCTAAAACACTTGCTTAATTTTTAGTAAAATGTTCTCATAAAAACGAGGGAAAAAGCTAAAGATGTCTGTTTTTATCTTCCAAAGTTGTCAACACATTTTTTTTGGTTATTGTATTTTGTTTAGTTGTTTTATAGTTCTTATTAAAGCAAATTATTTGTTAACGGCAAACCAAATCATTAGTTAGAAAGAGGATTGACATTGTTAATCAAATCTGAAACATATAGTTTGTCATAAAATGTTAGATGTCTCACCAAAGAAGGGGTGGTATGTGTTTGGTATTTGATGTTGAAGCATGATCAAAAAGCACTTTCACGCCGTTTAGCTCATTGCACATTCTTTCCAACAGAGGGTGCCAGAGGACTTCAGCGCTGTATACACATCCAATCGGTCTTTTCCACAGATCAGTTTAAAACTTCAAATTCAAAGCTCATGTGCTTTACTGTCGGCATGTTTCAGATGCATTCGCATAAATATCCTTAAAATGATTGTAATAACCTTCTCTTGCCTTGACGTAATATTCAAATCAGCAGAAATCAAATAATTTGACATAGCCCTGTATAAACTGAAAGCTTTCCTGTACTGCCTTTCCACAAATGTGGATTTGAATCTTACATTGTTGCATGCTATTTTGAAGAACACCGCTAAAAGATGAAGGAAATGATGTAGAGAAAGAATTGGACGTGATCTATGTCTATGTGACAAAACCTATCATTGTATTATATCAAATTAAACTGGTTCCTTTTGGAACACAAGAGTGTTTAGGAACACACGTTTCCTTTTCTGCTGTATTCACAGACGTTTGCTGTGTGATGTCTTTGAGGATGTGTATTTGTTGTATAAGGGAGACCGGGGCTAGTTGTCACACTAAAATATTTCTCAGAGTAGGATTGTTTCGGAAAGTCAGTTTCTGTATAGAAAAAAAAAACGTACAAAAAGACCCAATATAGTTTACTGAACATGACCTATAAAAGGGCAGTTTGTCAAAGTCACATTGAAACCTGCCATTAAATAGCTTTTTATTGGCTTATCAGCAAAATTGTCTAGTAAAACAACTATAAATGAAATTGTAATGATCATTTGTATAAAATTACAAAATGTAAAGTATATGACAACTTGCCCTAATATTATGAAAAATATGTTTGCCCTGAAAACAAAGTCAAACCTTTCAGTCAAAATTATATTCTAATTATAATCTAAAATTATAATCTTCATTAAATAATTGACCTTTTTTGTATCCCAGTGTGGTTTCATTGTGGTAATTAGTTCCAAGATATAATGATAATAAAAATATAATGATGTTTTATTTTCTGAGACAAAATTCACAGAAATTATTTGTTTTTTAGACTCTTTTGATCTGGGTGTTTGAAACTAACATACTAAATCATTGCTAGAGAAAGTCAAAATTTGTGTATTTGGACTTTTTGGCTTTAAAAAAAAAAAAACTTTTAGTTATTGACAACTTGCCCCGTTAAGTAGGTTCTGGTGTAGTTTATTCAGAAGCAATTGGTCGGAACTAGACTTGCTTGTTGAATTTCTTCTTATTAAACTCCATCAGACACTTTATGTTGACCTACACTCTAAAAAATGCTGGGTTGTTTCGACCCAATGTTGGGTCAAATATGGACTAACCCAACTGTTGGGTTAAAAAGTTAATTTAAAAATGTAACCAAAATTGAACCCAACAGTTGGGTTAGTCCATATTTGACCCAACATTGGGTTGAAACAACCCAGCATTTTTTAGAGTGTACACGGATGAAAACCTTTACAGTCATTTTTGCTGTGGTGTATCTCAACTTTTTTGTAAAAAAAAAAAAGATAAAGTATATGGGAATTTTTTTTTTTTAAACCAAAGACCAGAATCATACTGATATCAAACAAGATCAGTGAGCTTTCTGTGATCTGGCTAGGGAATCTAGTTAACACATGCAGACATCTGGTTAATTTGTCTCTGTTTAAGTCACATTCTTTAGCAGTAAAGGGTTCATTTACACACACACAGATGGGGGAAGAGGGTTTGTGAGCATTCACTATCACAAAGGTGCCAAATCAAAGCGACTTCTGTCACGGCAAGTGGGATATAAACAGCCGGGGGTCCATTCACAGTGAGCTCCAGTAGAGCGCTATCCTCAGTGACTGTTGTCTGTTATTTACACCAGCCATTACGAGACAACATGACTGTGAACTTGATGGGAGAAGGTCAGACCACTGTTCTCATGAATGGCCTGACTATTTACTGACAACTGTAAAATGTCTGAAGTCTCTCCAGTCATGTGTCTTTGCTTTAAGTGCTTCCTCGACACCTTGGAAACAATGGCCACCTTAAATTAGTATCCTGAATGCTAGTACATTAACATTAGAATAAATGCAAAATGCTGAGGTCCGACACGCCATGTTAGATTTAACATTAGCCATTTGCTGAACTTCACACATCTGTTAAAATGCACGAAGTGTGCTTGGCAAGGTATTAAACGCTGTGAAGGAATAAACAAAACGAAGCACAAGATTTTGAGTTGCACAGTTATTTGTGTTTATTAATATTTCACATGCTGGTCTTTCTAGAACTGTGCGCTATATAAACATTATATACATTTGGTTCATGTCTTGAAACTATTTAGATTTAGAGTGAAATAGATTTATAGCAGTGCCATTCTCTGCAAGAAAACAAGACCTACAGTAATCTGTCAGGGAATAACGTTGGCAAATTTTGCAACCAGAACTTATGATTTTAATATAAGGCATCAATTTCCCCTAAAAACTAGAGAAAGCAACAACAAAATGCAAACAAATGACATTTTTACCATG
This sequence comes from Sinocyclocheilus anshuiensis, assembly GCF_001515605.1. Taxonomy (NCBI): domain Eukaryota; kingdom Metazoa; phylum Chordata; class Actinopteri; order Cypriniformes; family Cyprinidae; genus Sinocyclocheilus; species Sinocyclocheilus anshuiensis. The sequence continues at coordinate 1,185,961 of NW_015560626.1, read as the reverse complement.
TAACAAATACTTTTGATTGTGCTGTTCAGAGAATTTCTTTAGAGGAATTGAATTATCTTTAAATAAATGTGCAAGGGCAAATTTGGTCATAAGAAGTCTTTGCATCCAGAGCCATAATAAAATGTCAATTTTATCAGCTCTATCACATCCACTGTGACCTAAAGTCTCTTTAAGGTCTCAAAGATCAATTTCGGTGCAGCATGGTGTGCGTTCACTCCAGTGTTTTCAAAACAGGCCCATGCTCCTATTGCTTTTTGGAATATACTGTATTTTTAACAATTTCACCTTTTCTATAAAAAAAGTTTAGATGACGCAAATGGCCTCAAAGGGTTTCTGGTTTAATTCCTGATACTATACTGTGTTCTTTTGCATTCAGCATCCTTTACTCTCTCTTAATGTTGCTTAGCAGTGCATCAGTCCCACTTTGAGAAGGCTGACTGGACCGGCTCTTCCTGCTCTGGTGGGTCTTCACATGCTTGGAGAGGTGATCGCTCCGCATAAACCTTTTCCCGCACTGTTGACAGCCGAAACGCTTCTCCCCGGTGTGCGTGCGAAGATGCCTCTGCAGCTCATCTGAGCGAGTGAAGCTCTTTCCGCAGAAGAGCCAGTTGCAGATGAAGGGCCGCTCGCCGGCATGCCAGCGCAGGTGCGCCTTCAGGTGAGAGGTTTTTTTGTAGACCTTGCCGCAATCTGGAATGTGACAAATGTGTAGTCTTTTCTTCCCGAACTCCAGAGCAGCACCTCCGTTTCCCGTGGACTGGCAGTTGGGGCATTTGCACCTGCGACAACGGCGAGTTGAGCTCAGCAGACCTTTTGAGGTTCCTTGCAGAAGAGCAGCGATTTGAGGCTGGTGGCCCAAAACCAGCTGGCGTCCCAGAGAGAAAGGGTGCCCGGAGGGTGCGCTGTTACTCTGAGGGAGACTCCACCACTGCTGGCTGTCCTCAACGTGTCCACCTGGTAGGTGAGGTCTTCCTGAAGCGTTCTGAAGGAAGCTAGGAAAGTTCTGACCCACAGCGTTGTGCTGCGTGTAGTACGGCACGTTCCCCTGCGCCTGGGAGGAGAGCATCTTTACTGGAGACAGATCGAATGAGTAGGCGGTCGGAGGCTCGGCTGGAGGGGTGAGGGGGAGCTCGTGGTGGTGATGGTGGTGATGATGGTGATGATGGGAGTGCGAGCCCAGGGTGGGCTGCATGTGGCCGGGGAACTGCATTTTGGGCACAGTGAAGGTCATCTGGTGAGCACTCAAGCTGGAGTTTGGGGCCACGTCATTGCTCCAGAACTGAAACATGCTGGAAGCGGAGCCCACCGACCCCTCGTAAGGGAGCTGAGACCCCTCCTGCCAAGCCTGACTGCATGTGGTGGCCAAAAAGGAAAGGGTGTTAGGACCGCTTTCTGGAGAGGAGCTGGGAGTACGATCCTAGATGGGGGGATAAAAATCATTGTAACTAAATTAACCTTCATACATTCATATTCATATATACAGAATTGATTTAGAATTATATTTGGTATAAAAAAATTATTTGGTAAAATAAGTTTAATTACAGCCTTGTTTTAAGTTTTTATTATTATTTGGAATTATTTTTATATTATCAGTAAATTAATAGTCTCTAAATAATTAAAAAAATAATAATGCAGCTCATTTTACTATATTATTTTTGTTTTTTAAAGTGAATATATTGAATATAATACATAATCTTGCCAAAATGACAACTTTAAGTTACTTGCACTTTTTAAATTACTTTTAATTTATTAACTGTTCTGAAACTAAATTAAAAGTTCTTAAATTTGAAGGAAACAATGTGACATGTTAAATCAATGGAAACTAGATAGATAGATAGATAGATAGATAGAAAGAAAGAAAGAAAGAAAGAAAGAAAGAAAGAAAGAAAGAAAGAAAGAAAGAAGATGCACCCAAATAAAAGTTATGCAGCGAAAATAATTGTTGTTGATTTAATTGTGCCAAAGTAGTACGCGGAAAATGTATGATAAAACAAATTTATTAAAAAACAAAAGTGCAGTACCTGTAAGAAATTGTGCAGGAAATTGTCCGCTCTGGATAAAGTTAACGCAGCCATGTGTGCACGGGAGCTTCAAGATAATATTCACACCAGCGTGAAGCGCGGCGCGCAGTGCGTAACCGTGCCAAAGTCAGAGCGTGCGGGCGAGGAGGCACGCAAAGATCCTGCACGGATTGACCCCGTTACACAACCAGGTTACCTGTGCATGAGTTTAGATATAGTGATCATCAATAATCCGTTGATTCTCTCTCCTGTCCTTTATCGGTTGTAAGAGTCTTTGACCACTTCGCGCTCTTGCTCCTGGTTTTCTGGGTCCCTTTTCAAAAGCAGCGGCTTTCAAACCAGGACTCTTCCCTTTGAAGTGCGACTGAAGGGCCTGTCGCAATAAGTCCTGAGGATCATTTCAAAGGCGTTCGGATTGCATCTTCTCTTTATAGGGAAAAGATCCTCTCGACGGGGTCTCTTAAGTATGTATCAGGAGGGCCAGTGAATGGAGGAGAGATGCGGAGGGGGGATATTGGGGAGGGCAATCTTTGGGAGATTAGCAAGAGGGGTGTGTATTATAACCTTCATTTCATTCTAATTTCATTTTGCCAAATGTTAACCTGTGAGAACCCCTTTACTTTACAGGTTGTTGGTGAGAAGAGTCTAATATGAGAAAGTTTGTTTACATGATATTTACAGGTTTAACGACTCGTTCTTTTGTCACAAATTAAAAACGAAATGAGCACACTTGCTTCTTACAATCAAAACTTTATAATAACTTAATAAAACCAACAAAATGCAGCTAGTCACAATAATTTCCGCTCGATTTTAAGAGTTTCAACTTCATTTTTTCCATCAGTAATTACATAAAAGTGCGACGAACCACGCAAATTATAACTTTTTAAATGACCTTTAAAAAAACATATATTTTAGCGTGCAGTTGATGTGCATTTAAAACGAATATGAAAATATATTATACATATGAAAATGTGACATTTCTAACTGCTTAATTGGCATTAATATAATGATTTTTCCCCCTATTGTTAGTTCCAAATGTAAGTTTTAGGGGTTTAAAGTATTTTAATGTATATTAGTTCCACTGTAGGCGGTTTGATTTTTCTGTTAATCTGTTTTGAATCTCTTCAGCTGTTATTAGTTGTCAATTTTCATTCTGGAAAGATGGCGTATTAATTATGACGTTAAATGAAGTTTGAAGACTATCGAATTAGGCTATTATTCTTGTCCCATTAATAAAAGCGAATGAAGAAGCTATACCAGGTAATCAGTAAAAGTTCCAACAAAACAAATGTAATAAATCTCTATGCACACTCAGTAGTTCGCACTCTGAAGTGATATTAGAAAATGAAGAGCCCTGCGTGACATTTTCACACTCCGGGTTCAAGTTAAGGGCGTCATCACATTTAAAGGGATTAAATGCAGAGCATCCAAAGTTCATCTAACACTTTGAGTCTTTCTCTCCCAGAATTTACATTGAAGTCGGAAAGCCATTTAACATCTTAATACATAGAAAATCCTCACTGCTTTGTGTTGCCTCTCACCTCCAGCCGCATAACAATCGACCTTTGTCCTCGCAGATGCATTGCTTTAGTCTGCTCAAATATACCACAGTGATGGAGAAATGAGGGGACACGTAGGAAACGTGCTTAACTTATACGTGTGTCGTCTTCAGATCGGTCAAATAGGATTGAGTTGCTGTAACATTAATTTTTATTTTGAAGACTGCCTTTAAAATAAACTACCCTATAATGATACTCAGCCCATTAATGACTGTTTATATTGAGTTAGTGGTTTCATTCACACATCTAAAGAAAGAAAAAAAGTTGTTTAATAAGAGATAGATAGATAGATAGATAGATAGATAGATAGGCCTAGTCTCTAAAATGATTGCTGTTAAATTTTACATTTGCAAAATCTGAGTCATCATTTCTCGTTTTTATAACAAGTGAGAATAGTTGATCAGTTTTGTTAAAATTGCATTATTTTGCAGGATATGTTATGCCTTAGGTTATTAAAAGTCTAATTTGCATTGATTCCTCTTTCACAATAGCTGAATGAACGTTTTCTGTTTGTCTGTTTATCTTAAATTTGACTGACTGCTGATTGCTTAGAGTTCATTAAAAAAAATCTTTTAACCTGCAGAATTTTTGCTCTGTGTAAAAATCCTGTTAGAGAGACTGAATTTTAAACGCAACATGATAAGCAGCACATCCCTGCACTGTATGGGGGGCAATTAAGGTGTGTAATACTAATAAAACAAAATAATAGTCAAAAACAAAAGAGGGAACAGAGGAAGGAGGTATAACACATCAGAAATTTGGTGGCTTTACGTAGGGGAGGCTGCTTCTGTCTCCTTTTGCGTGCTTTATTACGGAGCAGAAGTTGTTAATTACCCAGATTCTTATTTCCTGTCCCCTAAATCCCCCCTCCTTCCCCCAGCCACCCCCACTCCTCTCACTGCCTCCCAGATGAGTGTCTTTGAAGTGCAAAGTACGCTCTCCTCACTTTGAACTGTGCAAACAATGCTCCAGTGGTTGTGCTTACCTTCCCCATGTTACCTCATTTAAATAGACCTGGATACGGCTTACGCCGTTTTCAAGGGAAAACTAATTTCCAAAGCAAGCACAGATCCCAGCCTTCATTAGGCAGCTGTAGAGATGGCAGGCAATCAGGAGAACTGCTTTTAACAGAGGTTTCGGCTGCTGTTAGGTGGCTGCACACTATTTCCTGAGCATGATTAGTTTACTACATCCATTCAGGCAAAAAATGGTTAGCTCCTCCATTTATATATGGTTTGAACTGAAATTAAATTATTTAAAATTATGCTTTGAATTGAAAAAAACAAAATGTGTGGGATATAATATATGTGACCCCTGGCCCACAAAACCAGTCATAAGTAGCACAGGTATATTTGAAAAGTTCCAATGCAAAAGCCTCTAAAAGGCATCTTGGTCAAAAATGAGATAATGATGCTGAGTGAATGCTCTCCACACATAGTATATTTTCATCAAGTACTTTCACTTCAAATGCACTAAATCCCAGACTCCACCCATTCAGAAGTACCAGTACTTACATAGAAACCTATACATATACATCTAATTTTAAAGAAAAACGTCAGACATACTTAGAGGCTTTTGCATCTGAACTCTTCATTTGTAGCAATAGCCAACAATACATTGTATGGGTCAAAATTATCGATTTTTCTTTTATGCCAGAAATCATCAGGATAAAGATCATGTTCCACGAAGATATTTTGTAAATTTCCTACCGTAAATATATCAAAACTTAATTTTTGATTAGTAATATGCATTGCTAAGAACTTCATTCACTCACACCCTCAGATTCCAGATTTTCAAATAGTTGTATCCAGTTGTGTAAATAGTTGGCCAAATATTGTCCTATCCTAACAAACCATACATAAATGGAAAGCTTAATTATTCAGCTTTCAGATGATGTATAAATCTCAATTTCAAAACATTGACCCTTATGACTGGTTTTGTGGTCCAGGGTCACATATAATACTAATTTACTATCATTATTTAAAATATTTTATATATTCTATATATTTCCCTATCATTTTATATATAAGATATGAAGGGATAAAATCATATAAAATATATATAATTTTTTATAATGTATAAAATGTTTAATATCTACTGTTTTCTCCCCGCAACATTTATAGTATATTTTTTATTTATTATTTGTATTTACATTTTTTTTCAGCATGTAATCTGAAATATTATTCTAAATAATGGTTGTAAATGGTAGTACATTTAATATAATACATAGATATGTGTAAGATAAAATATATTACTTCCCTTAGCCTTTTCTAATTTCAGTTTAAACCATTACTTTTACATTTAAATTGATCTGATTTATCAAATAATTTATCATAGAGAATATAAACGTATATATGTGTATAGTATATAGATTTAATTTATTTCTACAATCTAATTTCTAAAATGTATTAGTGATACAGACCGCAAGTCTTACTTTTCTCCATTACAAATGCTAAATCCAAAAGAAAAGAGATACTTGATGTCCAATAGTTATAAAACATTATATGTCAAAAATTAAAGATAATATTTAAATAATATAATATATATAATATTATGTTTTTCTTTATGTCATCTTAGATGAATATAATTTGAAGTAATGGTAGTAAATGATCAAATTCATTCTAATTTATCATAGAATATATATGTATTATAGTATATAGATTCTTTTAATTTAACTTTACGATTTCTAAAATTTGTTATTGGTCCAGACAGCAAGATTCCTACTCTTCTCTATCACAAATGCAAAATCCATTCACTCAAAGATCAATGTCCTCATAAAATGAGCAAAACAATAGCAGGCATGTTGTCAAGCTGTTTTTAGCATGTCTGGAGGGCAGTTTAAGAGTCTCAGATCGCTAAATTGTCCCAGCTGTCTTGACCATCTGCACTCCAAACAGCCAGCCACAAGCTTTTGTACTGCTGGCCATCTCCAAAAGCCAGTTTACAGCCCCACATGGACTAAATTTCTTGAAACCCCCAACTTGACAAATGCGGCATAATGGATGAAACAGAGTGCATGTAACAAAAAAACCTGCTGCCCCCTGCATCTTTCCATCTAAAACACTAATCAATGCAATCAGGAACGGCACTGGTCATAATTACCACGACAGTGTCAAGGAATGTTGAATAGTTTAGGATGCTGATGATGCTGAGCTTTAGGCCTGGCTTACTGATGATTTTGCACAAATATTTGATTTAATCGCCATAATCTCTCATTTAAATGTTCATATAATGCATCTTTAGAACACATGAAACTGTAATGCACATAATAAAATTGAAAGGATTCTTTGAGGCATTGGAGAACCGTCTGGAGAACCTCTAGCACCTTTTGAAGTGGCCTCAAAAATCCTATATTTGTATTCAAGAAAACCTGTTTCCACCACAAAAAAATATATAATAAAAAGTTGTGACACTTTTTTCTCACAATTCTGAGTTTATATCTCACAATTTAAAATTTGTTTCTCGCAATCTGAGAAAATAAGTCACAATTAAGAGATATAAACAGAATTGTGAGATATAAACTCCTTTATAGTTTAGATTTTGCAAATCTGACTTTAATTCAGAGTTCACATCACAATTCCTTTTTTGTTTGTTTCTGCCACAGAATAAAAAATAAAAAAGTTAATTGCAACTTTTTCTCACAATATCTCATAATTTGAACTTTTCTTCTCAGAATTGCGAGTTTATGTTGAAGGTTATCTTACGATACTAATTAACTAACTTTTTTATCTCACATTTCTGATGTGAGAAATGTTTATATCCCACAATTCAAACTTTGTTTCTCGCAATTCTGAGAAAAAGTCCAAATTGCAAGAAATAAACAGAGAATTGTGAGATATAATCTTGAAATTCTGAGACAAAAAAAAATCTAAACTGTGATTTAACTATCCATCTCACAATTCTGGCTTTTAGAATTGCAAGAAAAAAAATCTGAATTGTGAGATATAAACTCAGAATTATGAGAAAAAATTGTGGGATAAAAAGTCACAATTACATTTTTTTATTTATTTATTTCATGGCGGAAATGGGCTTCAATATAAACATATATTTCAAGTGCCTCAAAACCTTGCAGGAACTTCCTCAGTTCCCATTTCTGAAAAGGTTCCACAAATAGTGTCTAAAATATATCTAGTTTTTTTTTTTTTTTTATTACTTGCAGTACATTACTGATCACTTTTAAAGGTATAGGTATGTTATAAGATATACGTTTTTGAAAATACTAAAAAGAAGATTTATTGAATTGGAGTCAAGAATTAGAGTTATTTTGCACTATGAAATGCTCACATATGCCATTTTGAAACTATGAAAGAAATTGTAAAAAAAAGAAGTGTTGTTAACAACTGTCCATTTGCATTAATGTGAGATGGAATTCCATCATTTGTGTGTGAAAATGCAAAAGCACAAAAATCTACTTGTCAGAGAAACTTTTATCATTACTAGGGGCACTTGAAGTTTGTTTGCATTTTGTTTTTCAGTACTCTTAACAACTTCAGAAGTCAGATCACAGGAGCCTGTGATCAAAGCAGCTTTCGGTTAGTTCAGGAAACACAGGAGCTATACCCCATGCTTTGATATTCTACATCAATATTTCAATTCAACAATCGCTTGACATGCGCCTGCACTCCCTGAGATGTAAGACGAAAGGAAAGAGTGAAATGGAGGGGGTACTGGAACTGTATATAAAAACGAGAGTGAAGACTTTACAGCAAGGAACAACTCCCTTCCTCAGCACCGATCTGCCTCGTCTGTCATTTAAATACACCCTGACTGCTTAATCCCACAGCAACAATGGATGGTAAACCAGAGTGATTCAGGTCTTTGACCCACACAAAGTCACATGACAAACTCTGAAAGTTGCCATCTGAAAGAAATTTGCTCAGCGTTCGAGCTTTGAAGAATACTTCAGCACTTTGAACTCTCACATATTGAAAAGACATCCTGTTTGAAGACCAGACATTCAACCTCAAGCACTCAGTTTCACTAGAAGACAGACGATTTGATACAGACTACTGTTCAAAAGTCTTGGGTCAGTAAGATTTTTTGAAAAAAATTAATACTTTTATTCAGCAAAGATGTATTGAATTGATCAAAAGACATTTACAATGTTACAAAAGATTATAAATGCTGTTCCTTTGAACTTTCTATTTATTAACAAATCTGGGGAAAAATGGTTTTAAACAACTGTTTTAAACTTTGATAATCAGAAATGTTTCTTGACCACCAAATCGGCATATTAAAATGATTTCTGAAGGATCATGTGACACTGAATTCTGGAGTAATGATGCTGAAAATTCAGCTTTACCCTCAGGAATTAATTACATTTTAAAATATATTAAAATATAGAAAACAGTTTTAAATTGTAATAATATTTCAGTTTTACTATATTTTTGGTACAACAAATACCAAAGAGAGCATAAGGCACTTTCAAAAACATAAAAAATCCCAAACTTTTGAACATAGTGAAGTTTGTTTGCTGCTTATAATGAGAAAAGACTTTCTAAAATTATACACAAAAAAGTCCAAAAGACTGAGATCATGAATGAAAATGCTATTTTGCATTTCTCTACATTTTTCCAATAAAAACAAGACTATTCAAATAATAATTTGAGCCAAAAATGTACATGTATTTCAGAATGTCTTAGTATCCGATATGTCTTATTTATTATTATTTATTTCTTTTTTTATCTAATTTTTTCAATGTGGATTCTGGACACACAATATTTTTATTACTCTATTACTTTACTCTGACACTTATTAAAATGCACTCAGACACAGCAGATGTTGGTGTGTGCAAATAACGTATCTGAAATTTAAAATGAATGATTACTAATTTACAGTGTGAGGGGGGCATTGTTTATTTATGGATCATGTTCTTTAAACCCCTTAAAGACTAAAGACTAATTCCCCAAAATAGCTGTCAGTCTAAGGCAACATAATATAAATAATATACAAGCCCGGCTGAAAACAAAAAAGAACAGGCGGATTATCAATCAAATACGGCTCATAACATGCAAACACACACTGAAAACAAAAGAAAATAAATAGTCAGAACACCTGACAATGTCAAGTTAATGTGGGTATTGTGCAGCACATGGACCCCAGCCAATTTCCTTAGAAGCTCAGAATTACAGTGAGACACATGAGCGGTGTGTCAGGCTTTGATGGCTGTGTTCTAATTACACGTATAATTCCTGTACCTCCATTTGATTACATGGCAGAAAGCTTTACTCTGTGGAAATCACTAATATAATCATGGAATTCTGATTGGATGTTAACTAACTTTGCAATACATAATTTTTTCCATCAAATCACTTTAGTTTAGTTAGAAACATTTCTAAGAAATAACTTTATTTCATTAGGAGAGGAAGTGAAAAAACAGCCTATCACATTTAACCAGCAATCAAAACCAAAACATTTGGTTAGAGGGGTCCAACCTTCCTATACCAAGCTATGCAGATCACAATTGTTCCTACATTCCAAGAAAAGCTGTTGAAATGGATATGACATTTGCTTGATACTGTAAAGCTGCTTTGACACAATCTGTATTGTTAAAAGTGCTATATAAATAAAGGTGACGACTTCTGACAGTGATGACATTCACATGGAAGGGACAAAAGTGAGTGATGACTTCAGCGTTTTCTTAACAGAAAGAATGTTCCTTTAAACTCCTCAAATGCAGGTGCTTCTAGGCCCACACTCAGACCGTTACATGTGCGCACCCAGCAGATCTACTCAAATGTGCCTAAAATGCAATGGTTTAACATGCTAACTATAAAGTCCTTCAAATACACACTCTTAAAAATAAAGGTTGTTTATTGGCATCAATGGTTCCACAAAGAACGTCTCGGTTACGTATGTAACCCTCGTTCCCTGAAGGAGGGAACGGAGACGTCACGTCGGTGACCGACAAATTGGGATCTCAATTCGTCGGTCACCGTCGTGACTCGGAGTGACCGACTGAAAGGGAACCTTTTCATTCCACAGAAGGTTCTTTACAGTGGAAAAGGTTCTTTAGATTATTAAAATGTTCTTCACATTAAGAAAAAATTATTCTTTTAAGAACTGTTCACTGAACGGTTCTTTGGGGAACCAAAACTTGTTCTTCTATGGCATCGCTGTGAAACCCCCCTTTTGGAACCTTTATTTTTAAGAGTGCTTGCTAAGTAAATAGTATCCTGATTATTTTTATTTTCCATGGAACAGACACACCATAAATAAACACATACATACATGCATACATATTTAAATACTCTTTGGAGCCTGAAAGTCTATAATCATTATTGAAGGCATAATTCACACCAAAATGATTATTCTGTCATCATTCATTCTGTAATTTTCATACAGAAGCTTGTTTCTGCCACTGGATAAATAAAAAATAAATAAAGGTGATTACAACTTTTTTTCCATTAACAATTCTGACTTTTTTAAATCTAACAATTCTTGAGTTTGTGAGTTTATATCTCACAATTCTGTCTTTTTCTCTGAGTATGAGTTAAACGTGAAATCCTGAGGGGGAAAAAAGATATAATCTCACATTGGCAAGAAAAAGTCAGAAATGTGACATATAAAACAGAATTGCCAGAAGAAAAGCCCAAGTTCTGAGTTTATTACAAAAAAATAAAAATAAAATAAGTATAAACGTGAGATGAAAAAGTCACAATTAACTTTTTTTTTTTTTTT
>NW_015560626.1:1167735-1174606 GCF_001515605.1 Sinocyclocheilus anshuiensis | reverse complement strand
GATAAACGTGAGATGAAAAAGTCACAATTAACTTTTTTTTTTTTTTTTATCCTATGGCAAAAATATCTGAGGCAATACCTTCATGTTATTTTAAATCTGTATGACTTTCTTTTGCAGAATATAAAAGATCATTTGAAAAATGTTGGTGACTGAACCATTTCAGTTCCCATTGACCTTCACTATAAACAAAATTACAATGGAGGGCAGTGGGACCCACAACAGTTTGGTTACAAAGATTCTTCAAAATATATTATTTTGTGACATCAGGGTGAGTAACAACAGAACTTTCATTTTAATATGAATTCTCCTCACTCAGACCCCTCTGTGCCCCTCCTCCACCCTGTATCTCAGGCCATATGCGGCCTACTCATCCAATGCATTAGTGATGAGCTGGTGGCAGAGTCCCTGACACGAGCAGCAGCTCTCTGCTCACAGATGTAGATTTATTTGTGTTTGCACACCTCCATCAGCAGCTGTTTGGCCCCCACGGTTAGCACAGCCCCCGTAATGCACGGAGAGATGTCATCCAGCAGCGGGCCATGCCAGGCATCGGCGGTGTGCTGTTGTGTGCTGCTTAACCAGGGGCGCTTTGAAGATGCCACCTTTTGACAGAGAGGTGCTTTTATCTAATCCTCATGCCGTAATTTGCACCCCCGTACCTTTAATTTATGACTACTGATCAAATAGCTGCCTTTGGAAAATGAGAAACTTAAGTGTTTTTTTTTTCTTTTTTCCTTCTTTTCTCGATGCAAAAAGAATTCCTAATGTTGCAGGTTGAAAGGGATGCATTATGATGGAGAAGAACACTGGATCAAGGTTTCTTTGATCTATGGTTTAATTGAGTGTGCAGACAATAATAAGACCAAACCTACTGTGATGGATCAATGGCAAATTAATTCCTGATACAAATTCATAATGCTAACTTGCACAATGTACTGTACTAAGGAATGATGGGCATTTTCATATAAAATATATGTTCACACACCTTTAGTTCAATGAATTTTCAGTCATTTGTTACTGATTTGCGTTTTATTTCTAGCAATATTTTAGAGCTGAGTATAGCGAAAAAAACAAATAAATAAATAGAATGTGCATAATTTTTCAATTAATTTTTAAAATATGTTATTTTTATTATGATTTTCATACTATTAAAATTCCCTGACATTTCCTGGAATTGAACTGAATTTGATCTGTATTATTTTGTCTATCTATCCATCCATCCATCCATCCATCCATCCATAAGTTTGAAATATAATACACTTACAAGTGACATACTTCTGAGTCACCACTGGAATGACACGCACTGAGTGAGGCATTTGTGAGAAAGTCCTTTCTGGACGTCTCGGTCTACTGTACATTACGTCTATTGACTTCCCTTCATTGAGTTCACTTCATCCGCTGACGACAAGCAGGCACGTCAGAGACAGTTTTACTCCTTGTCTTCTAAGATCTTTTCTTCCTCTTTCCCCACAACAGAACAGACGGCTCTAGTTTGCAAAACAAATGAACAAACAGATAACAGGAATGGAGTGATTAAAGAGTAAACAACAAGCTCAATGCCCCAAAACCATAATACACTCTAAGTAGGTTATCCGCCATAACCCAATTTGATTGTTGCGTAACCTACTTTCTCAATGACGAACTTCAACTGTCCACTAAATCCAGGTGAAATAAAAAAGATAAATAAATAAGTCAAAGCTCGCCTTTCATAGCTACAGTATACCCCAAACACTTCATTATGAAGAAAGATGATATTTAGTCAATCTATTGATGTTGCCTAACTAATTGTAAAGCGGGGACTCAAAGCAGATGCTGCATTTCAAAGCACTTGTGAGCAACTAGACAGGTTATGATTTATGCTAAGATGCGTGGCTTCAAAGCGCCGAATGAGGCTTCTAAACAAATTGAACAAGTCAAGCACTATTCACCCAGGACTGAGAGAGTGCCGAGCGCATGCAGATCAGAGGAGAGCGCCTGCCGCTTGTAATATCCCTCAATGGAAGCACAGGTCCGCTGGGAAGAGCCAGCAGATAGCGCTTAACACTGGGCTGTGTGCTCGGGCATGGGAATTCTGTGCCAACGCTGCTGCAACACCTGTGCAGAGGATCCAAGCCCCACTCATGTCAGGGGCATGATCAGGCAGTCGGTAGTGGGGGGGCTGGCAGACCCTCCCTGGAGACTTGACACCTTTTCTGCACGGCACCGTTATTTAGGTGCGAGCAGAGAGAAACATACAGTCTGTGTCAACAATCTGATGCAATATCAGTAAACATCGATAATTATTTATGAAGCGCCGGCTTACTGTACCGTGATAGCTGTTAAAAAAGCTTGTGGGATATCATCTGGATATTGCAGCTTGTGAGTAATGAGCGTTGACAAGTCAAGTTAGTTGCCAAGGTGGAGATGCAGGATTGTCTGCACAGACCCCAAAGAGAAAAAAGAACGTATTGTGATATACGTGTGATGGACAATTTCAGTGTATGGGCAAAATCAGTTCTTGTATCAGTTCTTTCAAAATATCTTTCAGGAGGGTGAGTAAATGATAACTGAACTTTCAGTTTGGGATGAATTATCCTTTTAAATTAATGTGAACTCTAAAAAAAAAATGCAGGTTTCAAAGGGAGGTTTTCACAGTGATACCAGAGAAGAAAAATGTTGGTCCACAAATAACCTTTCATTAAACAGTTCTTAAAAAGAAAAAAACAATTCTTAGTGAGAAGAAGATTTTAATCATCTAAAAACTTTTTCCTCTTCTAAAGAACCTTTTGTGCAGTGGAAACCCAGCTGACAAAAAATAAGAACATTGTTAATGTTCCTATTTCTGAATGTTCTCTGAACATTCAAAACGTTCTGTTTTTAAAACTGTTTAAAAAAAAAAAAAAAGTAAAAATATATAAATATATATATTCTCAGAACTTTAGATGTTAAAGGTTCTTCATGGAACCAAAGATTCCGATAAAGAATTTAAATTTTTATGAGTGTATAGCCAGAGGAAATACAAAGTATTTTATTTTTAATATATTAAACATAAAAATATCATATACTTATTCCAGATATCTGTAATGACATTTTCTAGTCAAAAATTTAATGTGACAGGTTTATGCATCTCTCTCGCTCAATTTTTTCCCCCTTTTCCTTTCTCCCATTTGATGCAACCTAAATTGGTGCTGAAGAAACAAATTGCTAAATTTTTAATTAACTTCATAACATCTGCACTTCAGCTTTGAAAGAGCAGGGAGATTTCCTTTTAACCTATTCCAGCACATTTGCACACCAAGGTAAATCTTGATGCTGGCACTTTTACAGAGAGGAAGAAAAAAAAATTTAAAATGGAAATGAACTCGTACTTGTGTGTGTAGATCAAAGACACAGAATTATTCAACTTTTTGCCATTGCTTGATCTTCAAAAATAAAAGAAGTGAAAGTAGGGAAACGCAGAGATGGATAGATCGGTCTAGGTTGGTTGCCGTCTGCTTATTTATCATACTGCTTTTACACTCCATCATACATTTGTTCTAAATATCTATCCTGTTGCTTTTTTATATCAAAGTAGATCATCCACATGGCAGAGAAAATAATATTTTCACATCAAAAACAGATCTGCATCCCTGTTCTTGTGAGGCTGTCATTTGCTTTAAATTAAGCATTAAAAAATTATAGTAAATTAGTACAGATAGACAAGTTTTGTTCATTTTCAAAATGTGAAAATATTCAGAAGATAGAATATTTATTGACGTAATGTGACTAGTTAAATCCAAATATTAGGCTATTTTATTATTAATATTTTAATTTAAAATTTATTTCCAATGTGAAAATTTAAATACTATATATTTAAATGAAATTGACTGTCTTTAATCTGTATTAACTAAGATTTTGTTTCTTTTTTTTTTCATAAGAAAATAGGAAACAAGTTTCAACTGTCTGTATTGAAAGTTCTGGTCCAGCAGAGAGCAGTGCTGAGTCAATGATGAACCAGTGAGTCTACACAGTATGTGCTTCACACATAGGCCTGTTGCAATATTCATAAACATAGTCTAACATAACAACCAACAGTTTGTTCTGCACAGACTTCACAAGACTGAACTCTGTAGAATAACAGATACACTATATATTTGCCAAAAACACAGATACGTTCATGCAGTAGACTATGCATGGCTGAAATGTGAGTGGTCCGGTGACCATCCCCCTCTGCACACCTGCACTGATTTGTATGATAGTCCAGAACAGCACAGCTTCTTCAACGACTCTCTCTTTGATGAGAAACACAATGCCAGCTCTGTATTGCAGCCATCACCTGTCTACCTGTGGGAAAAGAGGGCACTAAGGGGATGCCTCCAACCCAAACAGCAGGGCAGTATACAGGCATGATGCCTGCTGAGCCTGAGTGGGTTGTGTTTGAAAAAATTAATTCACACCTAATAAAGTATGAGGTTGTCTTGTATCAACCTCTCCACTAGGGGACAGTCTTTAAATCATTAAGTCTTACATTATATAAATAATATTAGTCTTTAGTTAATTGATTAAATATGTATACCGTTAATAATAATTATATAGGCTACACCATTCAAAAGTTATCTACAGTAATCTTTTTTAATTCATATTTTTATTCAGCTTGGACCCAGCAAAGATTTTAAATTCCACATGCTTTTAACTAAATGCTGTTCTTTTAAACTTTCTATTTATCAAAGAATCCTTAAAAAAAATGCATCATAGTTTCCATATATATGCAGATCAACCATTTTCATTTTGAGTACCAGATCCACATATTATAATGATTTCTGACGGATCATGTGACACTGAAGACTGAAGTAAGTCAGTGGCTGCTGAAAATTCGGGGTTTTTTTCATCACAGGAATAAATTACATTTAAAAATATATTAACATACTTAATAATATTTCACAATGTGTATTTTTGCTTTTGTGAGCATAAGAGACTTACCGACCAAACTTTTGAATGGTATTTTATATTATTACATATTTTAATATACTAAACTATTATTATTTGAACTATCTTCCACCCAGTTCAACACATATGAACTTTTATGTCACAATTCTGTTCTGCTATTAATCTTTAGCTGTGACAGTTTGACTAAGAGCTCTGATGAGGCAGGGTTGCACTTTAGCACAAATTATAAAATGTATAAACTGGAATGTGTATTCACAATTTCTATGTGCAATGAAAATGTATGAAACAAGAAATGGTTGTGAAAATAATTATAAGAGAATGAGGATCATAGCTTAACAAAATAAAGTAGATTTATCAACTCACTTTCACACAGCAGTCACTTCCTCCACCTATGATTAATATTTCACCTATACATAGACCCTTGACCATTATAAAACTTGTTTATTTTATCGCAATTAGTTATGCTCATTTAAAACGGCTGATGTTTGTTTTCATTGATAATATTTAAGTTTCATTCACCTCTTTTTAATCATCCATCACCGTAACCTCAGCAAAGCGGAAGGGGTGAGTCTCCAGGCACTTGGCTTTGTCTGCCTTTTGGCCTGGGCCATCAGATAAAAGTCTTGACAATGGCCCTCCATTCTGCGGCACAGGTCTTAAATGACCAGGAAGTGGCCATGAGCGGTCCCGTTGGTCAGATCCCATGGGTTCGCTCAGCCCTGACGGGGCCTGGATCAGAATGAATGGCAGGAGAGCATGTGGGAGGAAATAAGAGGCCGGTGGCCACCCAGCTGGAGCCATGACTGCCCTTTGATGCTGAAAACAGAGGGGTGAAGGTGAAGGTGGGTGCAGGGAGAGCAGGAGGGACACTGCCCAGTTACTGGGTCCCATTGAGCATCTCGCATCTTTTGGCCTCCTCCAAGAGAACACAGATAGGGAACTATGTCAATTCATCAAAGCTCTGTGAGGAAGCATTATACAATTACATTTAAACGTATTCATTTTACCCATCACTGGCATACATCACTTAGCTTTGATAAAGCACTTGATTCTAAAAAATATCAGACAGGATGGTAGTTTGGCAGACCTTTCTTAAGGTCTCTTCCTCCGCCCAGTCTCAGCATTTTTAACACAACTCATAACATCCTTGTTTTAACTGACTGCAGAAAGCCTTGCTGTTACAATATATCATGTTTTGAATCTGCATTCAAAAACTGTAGCCCTTGGAATATCAAGGCTCTCCTAAGTTTCTGCTCTATTCATCTGAATGAACTTTATTCTTTATGATTTAAAGGGTTACTCCACCCCAAAATGAATTACTCACCCTCATGTCGTTCCAAACCCGTAAGACCTCTGTTCATCTTCGGAACACAAATTAAGGTATTTTTGATGCATTCTGAGAGCTCTCTGACCCTCCCATAGACCGCAATGTAAGTAACACGATCAACGTCCAGAAACGTAGCAAGGATATCGGTAAAATAATCCATGTGACATCAGGGGTTCAACCGTAATTTTACGAAGCTACGAGAATACTTTTTGTAAGCAAAGAAAACAAAAATAACGAATTTATTCAACAACTCGTCTCCTCTGCATCACCATAGCGCCATTTTGGAGAATATCCACTGAACGTAAACAGCGTATGCCGTGTGGTGCGGTCAGAGAGCTCTCAGAATGCATCAAAAATATCTTAATTTGTAAAAACTGAGCAAAAATATTAATTAAAAAATATTATACATAATATTAATATAAAAGTATAAATTCAATATTAAATAAAATGAATATTTAAATTAATTTGAATATTATTAGTATAAAATGTATGTTCATTTATAAAAATCTCTTTTGAATAAAGAAACCTAAATTCTAAACAAATATTAAAATAATATATATTTTTATTTAAATATTACTAATATAAAAAGTGTTATTTTAGAACTGTATATTTCTATAAACATCTAATTAAAATAAAGAA
>NW_015560626.1:1146921-1167704 GCF_001515605.1 Sinocyclocheilus anshuiensis | reverse complement strand
TATATATATATATATATATATATATATATATATACTATTAATTCAGGGTGACAGTATGACCCCAAATGACTCTATGTATCCGTGTGAACAAGACAAGTACTGTAAAGTACCTCCATTACAGCCTCTCTTGCAAAACTGACCACGTCAGTGTTTTGCCTGAGAAGATGCATTTGTTAATTAAAATTGTGCATCTAAGCAATACTGTAAGAACTCACTGTCTCATTATTGCTAATCATTCTCTAAATCAAAACCTTTACTGGTTAACCATAAACATAACATTAACCATCTCAATGACATTTGGTATAAACAAATCAAACTAGCCTGACAGAGTGGCCTAGAAATCACTGATGTCAGCTTTCCTTAAGAGCCAAGAGTCCTTCAGGATCTCTGGACTCTTTACTTAAGATGAGTGTGTGTGTGCGTGTGTGCGTGTGTGAGAGATAGCTGACCTGGGTCCACCCAAGACTGCTCTCTGGCACCAAATATTTATTATCAGTCTCCACTGAGATCCTCAGGGGTCATATAAAGAAGGAATACAGAATTTGAGGGCCACATGGGTGGAGAACACATTGATGGAGCTGTAGACAATGCAAAGAAAATTTCACAATGTAGTTCAAGGTTGTGTCACAACAGGGCATTAGAGCAGCACAATGCTGAAAGTAAGGGCCAGGAACAATAATTCCCTATAGCGCAATCTAATGCTACTCTAACGCTTTGGAAGTCATCTACTTACCATAAATTTTAAGAAGATTCTGTTAAAAATAAAGGTTCTTTACACCGATGCCATAGAAGAACCATTTTTGGTTCCACAAAGAACCATTCAGTCAAAGGTTATTTAAAGAACCATCTCTTTCTTACCTTTTTATAATCTGAAGAAACTTTCTCCACAAAGAACATTTTCAGAAAGGTTCTTCAGGTGTTAAAGGTTCTTTATGGAACCATTTAGACAAGAAAGTTCTTCTATGGCATCATGAAGCACCTTTATTTTTAAGCGTGTATGTATAAAATCTATCAAATATATAAATAGAAGTGTGAGATTAGAGGTGAAGGTGTGTTTGCAAAGGTTTATCCTCCTCAGAGAACACAAGGTCACTGCATGTCCTTCCACTCCCCTTCCTCTCCTGCTGCTGTTCAGACGCCGGTCACACTCCTGTTTTCCCAATGACAAGACAAGTTACCATGGTTCAAAACTATTTAAACTTTGTAAGCATTTTGTTGACCTGCATTTTCTGAGTCAGCATTCAATGACCCTAAACATTCTGTTTTCGTAATCAGTTATTTTCTGGCTGATTCTCTGCAGAGCTGGTATAATATTTAGCAATAGTATCATATAATGTGTGTGTGCGTGTGTGTATATATATATATATATATATATATATATATTGCAGTACATATTTATTTTCAGATTAAAACTAATATAGAAAAAAATCCAAACTGTACAGAAATGTACAATTATATTACAATTTATATAAAATGTATATATTGAAAATTATATAAATATGTTAAATTAGTATGTTAAAATTATAAAATAACATTTTATTGGTTTATTGATTGTGGAATAAGATTTTACAAAAGAATGTACAATGTCCATTTTAAACAAAACAGATGTATCAGCACTCATTGACCCCAAACCTTCTTTTTTCAATAATCACTTCTTTTCTGGCTGATTGTATGCAGAGCTGGTATAATATTTAGAAATAAAATTATAAAATTTGTACATATTTTGGGGATTTACATATAATTATTCTAATAACATTTCAAAATTATATTATGGAGGCAGAAATCTAAATTTATATATATCTTTGTTGCTTCTGGATGTATATATGATTATTATAATTACATTTTAAAATACAGCATTATGGATTATGGATAATAATAATGGATATTTTCCAACTAAAATGAATATAGAAAAAAATCCAAATTTTATTATACATTATTTTTATGAAACACATATGCAATATATTCAAAAACATATAAAATATTTTCTATAAATTCAGTTTATTTACTGCCAATTTTGCCACATAAACACTGCATGTATTGTATGAATTTTAACAAACCCAGGCTGTAAAATGTAGAAAAGCAAAACAAAGAAAGTCAAATAAAATACACAATGATAAAAGGTACAAAATGCAGGTTACACAATACAGACAGACACATGACGCAATAAAATCTATGGATGTGCCCAGTATTGCTAAGACGGTCATGCAGTACAACAGTACGGAGAGACCAGAATAGCTGAAGGAGCAAAGGAGAACTAATCATTATTCATTATAACCCATAAAATGAATGTGGAGACGTACTCATGATTGAACAGGAAGGGAGAGGTGGTCGGATGGCCATAGAAAGATAGGTTCAGCACCCGTCTCGTTGTCGAGGTCAGAGCAAAGGACATACCAGTGGGGGTCAGCTGAAGTAGCCCATAAAAAAGATAAGGAACAATGAGAGGAACTATAGAATTCTGACAAATTATGACGACACCCCTCCCATAACAAGAACAGCATGATGAAGCAGACGACAATAGCCGAGCACCACGACAAACTTTCAGCGTGAGGGGGGCATGAAGGTTAACAAGATATTGTTCTAATGCAATTATTGCATATACAACTAGGGAAATTATACCACAAAAGATTTCTAGCCAAAGAAAACCAAGTTTGTCCCCCTTATGCAAGTACTATCACATGCTTTATTTTATGCAATACAAACTATGCAATGAGATCCAACTTTCTGTAACAACACTAATTCCTTTTGTTAAAATAAATGCATTAAATAGTTTCACAAATGTGCTATATGTTCAAAAATGCTTTTTAAAAAGGTTTTATGCAGACTGTTGGGCAGTCAGAGGGCAAATATGTCTGAGACTCAACACTTTATCAACTACCAACTGCCTGTCAACTGACATCCAGATTAGACTGTAAACAGACTCCAGTCAAAGTGAATCACTCTTGTTGAAAAAGTCTATATTGTCTGGTTTATCATAGCCTTTCTTTTCTTGGAGTGCTTGAGCTTCGTCTTGCTTTTGAGGTTGGTTCAACACTCCATATCCTCTTCCATTCAGTGCATTGTTCCTTTCACCGCTGATTAAAATCTTGTTTAAACAGCCACCAGACGCAACACGCCATCAGCGTGTCCACAAATTCTCCTGAGCTGATGAACACAATAGCTGCATTCCTTGACAAAAAAACTCCACATATCTACAGAGACCTGGAGATTCTTGGAATATGAGATCAAAACAACCGTATTTTTCACTTATAACTAAAAATACACCCAAAATGGATACACTTCACATTTTGGACTATACCCAATGGTGAAGACATTGTGAAGACATCCCCTCTGGTTGGCTTTTGCTTTGTCTTTAGCAATACAGCCACAGTGACAAAAAGAGCTTACGAAATTAATGTCTAATGCTGATATAAAATGTTTGTGTAATTTGGGAACAATCTGTTAAAGAATGTATGAGATAATTAGTCATAAAGTTCATGCACTTTAGCCATGCTTCCCTCAATCAGAGAAAGCATTCATTTGAAGTGTTGGACTGACTTTTCTGTTACATCAAAATGCATGATTTTTATAATAAATTATTCTATATTTGATCAATTTAAATTCTAAATGACTTCTCTTGTTCATATTGCTTTGTCAATATCGCTGTCGGTCAGAAGCAGTGTAATTTTAGTATTATTGTTTTAATCATTTTTGTTAATATTTTAAATTAAATTTTATTTGTATATTTTGTTTTTATTTAAAGTTTAAGTTTAAGTATTGTTTTGTTTGTTTTTGACATTTTTATTATTATTTTCAAAATATGCATGTATAGGTTTAGTTAAGTTAGTACTTCAGTTTAAACTAATGAAAATGTCTGGATTTTATATTTTATTTTAGTTCATGTTTAGTTTATTTCAAGTAATTATTTTTTGATGTATTTTTTAGTTAATGCTAATAACCCTGTGTTATTATAAGTAATACTGATATACTATTAGTTTTTTTTTTATATATATTTTGAATTTGATTTTTTTTATATATATTTTCTGTTTTCACTTTAATTTAAGTTAAAGGTATAGTAATTTTTTTTGTGTTTTTGTCATTTCTAATCATTTTTCATTTTTTTAAATGTCTATACAGTTTTTGTTTATTTATTTAGTTTTAGTTATTTAGATTATATAGTTATTTTGACTTCAAGTTATATTAAAGAAAAACAGGAAATGTTTCCTTGGCAACTTTAGTTGAAATAATTATAATAATTCATCATGTATAATAAGTAATAAAATAATACTTTTGTTTAAGTTGATTAAAGTTTAAGTTTTGTTATATTTTATTTTATTTCAGTTAACGTATTTTTTTTTCAAGTAAAATGTATTTTTGTGGTTTTCGTTTTAGTTAACATAATAACCCTGATTGAGACAAATAAAAACTATCAGTACCACCTCTACCAACAGTTTGCAGTGTGACAGTAGCCAGCCCAGTCTGAACCAACGCAGGTGCGTGGCATTCTGCACGAACCAACAAACAGAATGCAGGAAGAGGATCATTCATGCGTCCTAATACTGGGCTATTACCAAAACAACTGTTCCATTTATATTGTATCGGTCTTTGTTTTATGGGTTGGACATTTTGTGAGATTGCAATCTCAGGCACCCGTGACATTGTCTAGAGGTACAAACGGCGATGGTTTTGTTGGCTGAGCCAGAGCTGGAGTGATCTCCACCACATTCACACTAAAACTCAGAGGCTCACCCATTTTTCATTGCAGTTTAACAACGTAAGTTACTCTTCAGACAATAGAAAATACTTGACAATGGCATATTGTACAATGTACAATGAAGTACATTCAACTGGTTTATTCCAAATTGACACTCTGGGCTTCCCCTTAACTACTAAGTAGTCTTAAAAGTAGGAATACTTCACCGAGACATGGAAATTTGCTTAAAATGCATACCTATTTAGATGAGTTTGTTTCTTCATCAGAACAGATTTGAAGAAATGGATCATCCGCGGTGAATGGGTGCCATCAGAATGAGAGTTCAAACTGCTGATAAATGCACCACAATAATCCACAAGTAATTCATACGACTCATTGCGACTTGAATATGACTATTTCTGGCCAAAATACGAGTTCATAATCCATAATAACGCTTCCTCTGGTAAAAAAAAAATCCCCTTTTGTCTTCTCACATCAACATCCACCAACATATTTGTTTAGAATTCTGGAATGTTTTCGCTTGTAAATAGTGCTTGATCTGTGCATATTTCTCTCCTGATTCAGACGAGACAACTATTTCACTGGAGAAAGCAATATTATGGTTAGAAGACTCGTATTTTAGCCAGAAACAACAACGTTTGTTACAAACACGCAGCTTTTCAATTCAGAACTAAATTAATTAATTTAATTAATTTCTCGACTGGAGCCGTGTGGATTACTTGTGGATTATTGTCATGTTTTTAACTCTCATTCTGACGGCACCCATTCACTGCAGAGGATTGGTGAGCAAGTGCATAATGCTACATTTCTTCAAATCTGTTCCGATGAAGAACCAAACTCATCTACATCTTGGATGGCCTGAGCATTTCTTCAGCAGATTTTCATTTTTGGGTAAACTATTCCTTTAATGAAATAAAAGGACACAGTGCACGCTTACCAGAGTCATATTGTGGTTTGATCAGCGAGGCAAAGAAAACATATATGATTACGCTTCACAAGGCAGCTTCGGTTCCTCAAAGCCCAAGAAGACACTAAAGGCAGGGAGAAACCGACCCCCTTTCGGAAATGACCACCTCTAATAATCAGTAATAGTTGCGGTTTGAGGTTTCACCTTCACCCTGTAAACAATAGCACTTTGATCGTCATGCAGATGTCACACAGAGCAATACATTGTACACTTTCTATACACCATGACTCCTCATGTCATAGACATGAAGACAGAGTCTGTTTGAAGAGTTACAGCCATGATTAGGAGGAGGGACTGAGAGCAGGTCTATGTGTTAAAGATGAGAGTGTTCATGTCTTTGTTTGTTTTGTAACAAGCCTTTAGCAGTAGGACCTGGAAGACCTAACATTGAGGTTTTTCAAGAATACATGGAGTCTGTATCCTAAAAGTAGGATGTTTTTTGCAGTTTGACTTTATCTAAAAAGAAAAAAAAAAAGACACTGGTGTTCAATTGGCTCCAGTACTTGACAGGAAAATACAATTGTTCCTGATGTCAAATTCCAGCGACTCCTGCTATAAATGAGGGGTTGGCCACTTGTTTGGAGCAGTTTAACTCTGAAGATTATTTACCTTGCTCTCCGAAGAACACTTTAGGACAAGATGAGCGCATCAGTGGCCGTATATAGAAATATATACACTGAGGATCGCTTCAGACAGACGTATGGTACGGAAGACCAGTCTAGAGAGAGAGAGCGGCTCCGCGACAGACTGGCGCAGAGATGCAGCTGCTCTCAGGTGGACTGTCTTCACCTGCTCCAGAAGAGACTGCCCGTGAGCAGCTGGCTGCCAAAATACAAGCTCAAGAAATGGCTTTTAGGAGATATCATAGCGGGACTGACCGTTGGAATAGTACACATTCCCCAAGGTAAAAAAAATAATAATTTAATTTACGCTATGAAATAAGCTGGTAAAGAGAAAGAAATGGTTCGCGAATATGAAAAAAAGTTATTAAATAAAACCAGGTTAGGATCATTCACGTGAACATAGTTTTGGAACGATACAACGACTTTGATGAGAGAAACGTATTAAATCGAAAAAAAATTAAACACTGTATGGCTGGCTACTTTGATATAAACTCAAAAAGTAGCCTATAAAAAAATAGTTGTTTATGCCAAATTCGTTAGCCTATATAATTATACATAAAGTAAATTATATACACCTTTTTATATTTTATTATAATATGTTATGTGTTTAATAATAACATTTTTAGTTAGAAAATGTTATGAACGTTTTCACACTGTGTGAAAAACGTTCGTAACATTTTCAAATTAATTAATTACTAAATAGTCTAAATAAAGTCTTAACCATCACGTTCGAGGAGTTAGCCTAAATAATTTATCTGCGACTTGAATACACGTGAGTATAAGTTAATAATTACTTTTAAAAGGTGTTTTCTATTGTCAAACATATATATATTTGAAATATAATATACTAATATGAAATATATAGAGATTTTTTAGAACAAATATCGACGTTTTCTTAGGAGTAGATTCGCCCTGAACAAAACATTTAATAAATCGGATAAACATATACGTGTTTTTTTTGTGTGTTTTTTTTCCTTTTCTTGTCACATGACAGCAATATGGCGTTCTATGTGTTCGTTATACTTGTGGGGGTCCGTTTGAGATTGTTGACCGATTAAAATACTACTACTAATAAAAATACTAATAATAACAAAACAACAACAACAACAATAATAATTCCGATATTGATAACATATTCATAGAAACTGCATATTTAATCAGAATCAGAATGAGCTTTATTGCCAGCTTTGTTTGTACGAGGAATTTGTTTTAGTGAAAGAAAAAAATAAGTCTTTGAATTTAAATTTTTATGTAGTTTTAATTTAGTAGATGAAATATGCATCATGTATTTGACCCATATTCAAGACACCATAAATGATAAAACATACTGTTTGTTTGCTAGGAATGGCCTTTGCTTTGTTGACATCAGTGGCTCCAGTCTATGGCCTTTACACTTCCTTCTTCCCTGTAGTTCTCTATATGCTCTTCGGCACTGGTCACCACGTTTCTACAGGTAAAAGACTTTTATTTACCAGAGTTTAGCACAGTTTAAAAACTGTGGTTTCACAAAGTTTCCACAGATTTGTTCATCACATTTTGGATACCAGTATTTCCAAGAGTGCTTGAATATTTACAATGTTATTCATCTGCAACCATGTTTAGCCAGTGTCCGTCATGTTTAACCAAGAAAATGAAATCTCATTTCAAGAGTTTGGCTTTTGTAGGTACCTTTGCTGTGTTGAGTTTGATGACTGGTTCAGTGGTGGAGCAACTAGTTCCCATCCCACTCGCTCTGAACTCCAGTAGCCCAGAGGCCGCAGAGTTTGAGGCCCAGAGGATTGGGGTGGCATCAGCTGTAGCATTTCTCTCAGGCGTAATGATGGTAAGACAATTTTGCTGTATTTAAACACATCACATCCTTGTGTTTTAGTTAACCAGTGTGTTGTCTGATGAAATGTTAGACTCGGACTACGGAATTATGATAGCATGTTGCGTGCTTTTATTGTCCCAGCTCTGCATGTGCGGGCTCCAGTTGGGTTTCCTTTCCACATACCTCTCAGAACCAATTGTTAAGGCGTTTACAAGTGCAGCCGCCTTCCATGTGACTGTCTCACAGCTGCAAAGCATGTTGGGATTACGGCTACCCCGATATGCTGGTGCCTTCTCTCTTTTTAAGGTCAGAAATGGTGGAACACAGACAGTTTTTTCTGTTCTGGTTACTAGTGTAATAATTAGTTAAAACTACTATAAATATCACTGTAGTATCTCTCACTATTACTGGGCACAAATGAGTCAGTAACTCCTTTTAAACCCACAGACTCTGGCATCAGTAATGGAGAATGTGCCCCACACTAATTTGGCTGAGCTGGTGATCTCACTGCTTTGCCTGGCTGTTCTGGTGCCAGTTAAAGAGGTCAACTCACGCTTTCGGGAGCGTCTGCGCACTCCCATCCCCGTGGAGATCATCACTGTGAGTTTGCACTCCTCAACAGATATTTAGAAGATTTAGAACATCTCTGTGAATTGTGTGAATTACAGACATAAAAAAAGCAAATGAACTTTTGTACAAATATTTGTCATTCACCAGACAACTAGTCCAGTATAATGAGAGTTTCATCATCAACCCTGTTTCTAGTGTTGTCTGCACTGTGAAAAAATAATCTTCCATTCTCTTGTGGCTCTTGCAGGTAATAATTGCAACAGGAATTACATATGCCTTTTCCCTGGATTCCAAATATGACATACAGATAGTAGGACATATTCCAGCAGGGTAATATATTGTTATTATTTTTAAATATATATATTTGTAATAATATATAGATAGAGAGACCTACCTGCAAAGCTACAGTACTGTTAAAAGTTTGAGGGACTTGTGTAAAAATGTTGTAAAATGAGGATGCTGCCAAAAATGATGTCATAAATAGATTTTCTTTATCAATTAAATTCTATTAACTAAATTAAATCTTGTGACCATCCTTTGTGTTTAAAGCAGCTTTTGCCCTTGGTGCACTTGCGCATAGTTTTTCAGGTTGCTTTGCAGGTAGGTCTCTTGAAGCATCTTGGAGACGTTTCTCACAGTTCTTCTGGATTTAGTCTGTCTCAGTTTGTTCCGTTTCTTCATGTCATTCCAGACAGACTGGATGATGATGAGATCTGATCTCTGTGTGGAGCTCTGGTTGTTGGCAGACTCCTTGTGCAAACAAAAATCTCACTGGATTATTACAATTAATGGCAAAATGAATGTTTGGAAATGTAAACTGATATTTCCTACTGACACTTTACAGCAAAAGATAGAAATAACTGACTTAAACCCATTTTTAAGCTGGTGAAGATACCAGTGTTCTAATAATGTTGGCCACTACTGTACATCCTGCAGTTTAACTATAATTTAAAGCTAAATATTTACTACTTTTCAGCTTCCCCGAGCCACGGCTGCCTGCATTGGAGACAGTTCCAGAAATTGCCGGTGACACAGTTGCTATCACCCTTGTTGCTTACGCTGTGTCTGTATCTCTAGCCATGATTTATGCTGATAAACATGGATACTCCATTGATCCAAATCAGGTAGATACTATATTAATAATCTGAAAAGTTTGACTGGTTGAGCATAGATTTGTAATCACCATCAAAAAACAATGTTCTTTCATTTTTGCTGTAGGAGCTTCTAGCACATGGGATCTCCAACACTGTGTCATCTCTCTTCACATGTTTCCCCAATTCAGCTACACTGGCCACCACAAACATACTGGAGAGTGCCGGAGGTCACACACAGGTACTGGTTTGTTTGAGTTGTTCTTATTCCATGTTAGAAAACAAAGCAATGTTATGCAGTAAAGGTCCCGCTGAGATAATATAATGAATGTTTACTGCAGTATGTTTACGGCTAGAAGTGTAAGTTGACTATTTTTCTGTACAAGATTGTCAAACATAGTAGGAGTTAAATACAATAATATCCTTTATCTGTACTTCAACAGCTCGCAGGACTGTTCACAAGTCTGGTTGTTCTTATTGTACTTCTGCTAATAGGACCTCTGTTTTACTTTCTACCCAAGGTAAGACACATTTGCAATGAATTTATCTTCTAATGTGACATATTTCAGAATGAAACAGTATTGAGTATTATTTTGAAAGTCGCTTTGGATAAAAGCGTCTGATAAATGCACCAAAATCAATGTAAATATTGACTTATAGGTCATAGACATTTGGTAACAAAAAAATGGTAATTTTGGATTTCATACTCTTTTTAAGGAATTATCAATATACCGTAACCTTTAGCATTACTGTCTCTCTCCTTTCTCTTCATCCAGGCAGTGCTTGCATGTATAAATGTGACCAGCCTGAGACAGATGTTCCTGCTGTTTCAGGATCTCCCAGACCTTTGGCGAATTAGCAAAATTGATTTTGTACGGTTTTACCACCTCTCGTTCCCAGATGAGCGCTAAATATGTTTAATTTCTGAATGACATTGAATCCAGCTGATTAATTTCAATTCTTGTTACGTATGTTTGAACAGATGGTGTGGCTTGTGACCTGGCTGTCAGTAGTTGTGCTAAATGTAGACCTGGGCCTGGCCATTGGAGTGGTCTTCTCAATGATGACAGTTATATGTCGTACACAGAGGTAAAAATACTGACACTTTCTATTATATGACTACTTGGGCTTTCATATACTCACTTCATGAGATATTTAGTATAAATTAGAGCAAGGTTTACTAGGAGGAAATTATTATGATTTCACTCTAATCTGTGCTATAAACACACAAATGAGTGAAAAATATTCTGTTAGAAAAGAAAATATAATAGATTATGAAAAATTATATGAATAAAAATAGAATAAAACCCTATGGCTAAAGGTAGAATGAATTTAGCTCTATTCCTGTTAAAAAAATCTAAGCATGTTTTTCCAAACTATTTATGATCAAAACAATACCATGTAACATATTGGAAGCGAGAAATGATTTTTGTATAGCAAGCAATAAAGTTACTCCTGAATGTATTTGCTGAAGAAATGCATGCACAGGTTTCACATTAAACATGAATTGTTGTGTAATTTAATATTTTAATAATAACCAAACTGTCCATGGATTTAGGGTATAAATCTAATTAAATGTACGCTTAGATTTCATAAGGGTTTTGAAACATATAACATGTAAAAAAGGGATCCTCTGGGAGAAAGATTGGGAACCACTGAATTAGAGTGTGTGTATCATTCTGGCTGTATAGAGATAATGATATTATCAATCCAACTAGAGCAGCCCCAGTGGAGCGAGGTATTGAGTACATAATATAATTGAGATTGAAACTACCTAATTAGATTTGTGTATTTATCTGCTTTAATAATCATGTTTACTACATCCTTTAATTATGCGTTCCAAAGCTCAGGGGCTGTATAAAAACAGCGAACCAGTATCCCTTACAGACCCCTGTGTTCCAAAACAACCTTCCTCTCCTGGCGGATATGAAATTCACATTTAAGGAAAGGGGAGATAAAGTTGAGACAAAAAGATGTCCCTGAACTCATAGTAAACTTTCTGTTTTCAGGGCCAACTGCTCTGTGTTAGGAAGAGCTGCCAACACGGAGATTTACAGATCCATCAACAACCATAATAAAGTGAGTCAACAGGCATCATATTAAGTTTCTTTTCTTATTACCACACGTAATGTAATTTACTATGATTAGAATTGGGCCTTGTGCTTTTGGAAGTTAAATCGATTAACCATTGCTGCATTTGTCTTAATCACATCTGTGTTGCGGAACTGCCGACGCGGTTATACCCTCTTCATCTCTCTGTACTGTAGTGCTATGAAGTCCCTGGTGTGAAGATCCTGACCTACAATGGGCCCATCTACTATGGGAACCGTAGCTTTTTTAAGGCTGATATGACTCAGCTTCTGGGCCTCACCCCTGAGAGGATACGCAGCCGAGAGAAAGCCCTGAAGGCCATTGAGAAGAGAGAGAGAGAGGCCGTTAGCTCTGTAGTAAGATTATCAATCCATCAATTTATCTGTAATATGCTCCTCAAATGTAGGAGTTTATTTTAGCTTACTTACCCCAAAAACTGTCCTTTGGCATTTTATGTTTTACATTACATCTGAATGTTCATAAGCCACATTCAGAGCTGTTGTAAATGCACAGCTGCACATTCTGTGTTGAAGGCATAGTTCACCCAAAAATTTAAAATCTGTCATCATTTACTCACCCTCATGATGTTCCAAAACCATAAGAATGTGGTTAATTTTTGAAACAAAAAATAAGATATTATATTCTCTGTCTGTCCATTGAAAGTCCAGATAACCAAAACTTCCCAAAGAAGATCCCAAAATAATTCATTTAGGCTTTTGAGCTTGCACTTCGCCATATGTCATGTGCCCTATGGATGTGTTTTTATCATTGTTTAGATAAAAAAGGCCTAAATTAAATCTGTTCCTCATATAAAGTGATCATATACCTTCACATGACCTAGATAAAACTGCTCCATTCATATAGATTCATTTTATGATGCCTTTATGAACTTTTTGGATCTTGGAAGTCTAAATTTTCAATGGAGGGACAGAAACGTCTCAGATTTCATTAAAATATCTAATTTTATGATTCAAAGATTAAAGTCTGAGTTAAGATTAAAGGGTGAGTAAATTATGACAGAATGTTTATTTTTGGGTGAACTATCCCTTTAATGAGCCGTGTTGCATGTAATTATATAATTAGATTATTGAACTATATTACTTGGTGGAAGAATTGTTTAATAAGATAATACGTTTAATGTCAGCTGTTGCTGTGGTTTTATTTTACTTGCATTTAAGTGGTTTTAAAATCTAGTGGCTTTTTGCTTTCATAACCTCTGAAATGCTTTACTTGTATTCAGGCCTGTATTATTGAATTGATATGTCTTTGCCTTGACATTTTGGAGATTTTCTTCTAACAACAACAAAATAACATATTTAAAGAAAACATCTGATTGGATAACTGTATTGTTTTTCAAGGAACAAGGAGTTACAGACAGTTCATTTTCTTCAAAAAATGACTTGTTCAGATCAGGTGCATTCCCACTTGTTCAAGTAATACCAAAAATCACATTAAAGAGTCTTTTATTTCAGTTGTTTCACACCTCCATTTTATTATTTTTATTTTTTTATTGTTTACTGCAGAGATGGCTGAGGGTGAAGTCGAGGCTGTGTTAATAGACTGCAGCAGTGTCATTTTCGTGGATGTTGCTGGAGCTCGGTTATTTATACAGGTGAGCCGGACTGTATAGGTTTTGTTTAGACACCCATCAACATTGTCATGAAAAATGTCTTATGTTTACGGTACTTATATCCTGCCACAGATGTGCATGGAGTGCCAGAAGATAGGAGTACGGATATACCTGGCTAACTGCAATGGTGAGTTTTCACATATACTGTATACTTAAACAAAACTCTCAAACAATTCCCTGAGGGTAATATTTTCTTTCTCCTGTAGAGAGTGTACTGAAGATTCTCACATCCAGCGGGCTGATGAACTACATGAATCCTCAGCATATTTTTGTTACAATTCATGATGCAGTGGTCTACATACAACAGCAGCGGGTATGATGCAAAACCTTCTTCATAAATGTGATTTCATATCTCGACAAAACAGCATATTTTATGTGCTAAACTGTAGTGTTATGGCACAATTTCATTTCCATTTAAAATGTCATCATTTTGTTTGACAGGAGAAACCTCCTGAGAACAGCACAATGGTATGGGTGTGATCTATCTGACACAAAGTAATGCAAGACTGAGACTCAAAACAGGACCTAAAGAACCAGTTGGTGACTTCAAGTGTGTCAGAGAAATGACTTAGTCATTCCAGCATTTATTTCGACTCAACATGCTGTGATGAGTTTGTCGGGGCTATCAGTGGTTGTTTTAACAGATTACAGCTGTAGTGGCTGTTGTGTTCATTACATGCTAAAAACCGGTTCATACCAACACAAATATTCTGTGCAAAAATTCATTGCCATAAACATGGACATGCAATGGATTTTTTATGGAGAGGTGTTCTAATCTCTTTTCCATTGCACTGGTAAAAAAAAAAAACCTGGTCAATCAATAAGATTCATGCTTTATGTCAGTTGCCCAGAGCCGCTGTTGTTACATAAAACTAGAGTTGGTGGCACTCGCAGATTATTTTGCTGATTGTCAGTTAACAGCTTGGCTCGCTTGTCTCTGTACTCTTGTATTTGGTTAATAAACACCATAGTAAACACAAAAATCTGAATGGCTGTTTGAAAACATGTATATATTGTTTGACTCATTTCCTTTGCCATGACAGAAACCAAAAACGCAGCTCTTTGTGTACTGGAACAGTTGGTGTTTTTCAGCTTTTATAAATGCCATCTACTGTCAGAGAGTGAAACTGCATTTTTATTCAGCCTCTGTGTGTTTTGTGCATTGGTCCGAAATCGGACCGAATATTTGTGCCGAACATTCTTGTCGGTGTGAACCGGCCTTAACATTGCCAACCATGATTAACAGCAGTGTTAACGATATTTCTAGCCCTGCAAGCCCCATGTGTAGGCAAAAAAGATCAAATATGGTTATTTTATTGATTATGTATGTCTGAATATTTTCAATTTATCAAAAAGTGGCTGAATGTTTTTTTTTTTAATGAAAATCGGATATGTCAAAAACAAGTAAAACAATGCACAAGTTACTTAACGGAAGGGAGGGAGAGAGAGAGAGCGCGGGCGCACTTCTGTTGTGTGATCTTCGATGTTCACTCACCATTTGGATTCAAACTAAATCATAAAAATAAGACCATTTATAGAGGCATTCACTATAAACATCATTTATTTTCAACCGTAGGCATTCACGACTTTCTGGCGAAAGTGAATCTAGCAGCCTGTGTGAAATGCGCTAGACTGTACTACTTGTCCCTCTCATTCTGTACCAGTACAAATACATGTACGCGTTGCGCGTGTTTTGCTTGCTTTAGTGATTCTGCATTATATGAGTGGCTTTGGAATATAAATCGCAGCACGTTTCGGATGAAAAAATCTTCGCGACTTCTATTTCTGAAAATATCAGTTAGGAGATTTATAGCGAGTGGTTCCCTGCATTATTACATCAAAGCGCGTGATTACAGTACTAAGCTGCTGCAATGGAAATTAAGTGTGAAAATAACCAAAGGATATACAGTCAAACCAAAAATTATTCAGAAACCAGATATAATTTTTTATATTTTTTACTAGTGGGTGCAGGACACTATATTTTGCTGTCCTCACTTACATGAACTAAAGTAAACAATTAAATTCTTCATACAGTGGACTACCAGTTAAACCGGTATTGGCAAGTACCAAAAATAAAAGTATCGGTATCGGGCGAGTACTGGAAAAGTGGTATCGGTGCATCCCTAATGAAAATGGATGTTCTGATCTTGTATTGTTGCCATTGCTTTTAAAGTACACATAAATGCTGTACATGTTACTAAAATGTCCTTCCATAAGCTATATATTATTTATGCAATATTCATATTTCTGGTAATCATTACATGGTAAAAGATTACCAAGACACCAAACCAAGAAATAAACGTCTTTGATTTAATTTGAAATAAACATTTTCTCTTTCACTGGACAATTCATTTTTCTTTTCAGTATCATTTAAAGTGCAAATTATGAAATAAAATGTCATTTTACGGTATCCTGCATTATCCTGCTTGCCTCCATTTAACCATTTTTGGATCAAAGTTTGGTGATTGTACAAACTCTTTTAATTTGTAGAGTTCAGAGTTTCTAAGTCTGCAAGTAAAATACTACTGACTATCTTATTATATAACTTGTTAGTACCTTGACTTGATAAAAAATACTGTTCAAACACAGACTCAAAAATTCTCAGATCATTTTTCTGTTTAATGTCTGCATTTTTCCTGTGGTATTTCAAAGACCAATCTCAGGAGCACACCAGTTTTTTCTTTAAAGCTCAAGAAATAATATACTAATTGGCTGAATGGAAACCAGCCCACATTACTGGTGCACAGGACTGCCCAGCTGCCACTGCTGGTATCTCTCAGCCACACTGGATGTTAATGTTATACAAAAAGCTTAGAATAGTCATTGTTTTCAAATGATGATGTGACCTAACATTGGTTTTTATTTGCTCTATGAAGACATTTCATATAGGGAGGCAAAAACAATGCTTTAAAATGTAAGGGATATTGTTATTGTGACTTTGTTGATCGGTTAAATATACTGAAAAAAAAAAACACTCATCACATTTATGAATTACAGAATCATATTGTGGTTCAACAGAAAAAATCAAAACAAATAAAATAAGAGACTGGGGAAAGCTGTCTCAAGGGCAAACAGTTTTTTCTGGCCCCTACTGGTGGAATTTAGGATATGATTCTATAAATGAATTACTTATAAAAATAAACCTTCGTTGAGAAATATCAATAAGGGATAGAAAAAACCCACATGTGCCAGCTGTAAAATTTCCTGTCAACTTAATGGACGCTCTGATGAGCTGCCGCCATCTTGTGGCTTGAAAAGGAAATAGCCACATTTAATAAATTGACAGCAACATATATTTAAGATACAGCGGCCAAATGTATTTTTTAATCTAATAGGGTAAGATGTACATAATGTTCATAATCATGATGCATCAGCCAATCTGTTAATAAAGGGTAAAAAATAGAAACATTTGTTATTTTAGTTGGCATAGTAGGCTACAAAATGTAAAATTATTTAAAAATAAAGATACCCCAATAGTTTAATTATTTTCTTTAATATCTCTCTTCAAAATAAAAAATATTTTTTACTCCACTATTTATAAAAAAAAAAAACATCAGTGTCCACGAATCCATCATTAATACATATGCACAAAAACCTTTGGTATTCAACAATGTCACATAACACTGTTTTCCAGAGACACAAAATTTCTTGGACCTTCAAACTGTTTTCGTGTCCTTTCTGGCCTTGCTTTATAAAGGCTCCTTTGAGAGTGTCTGCCATGAAAGTGCATGGCAGAACATACATTTTAACATTCCACATTTAGTCACTAGTGACACATTTAAAATGATTCTTGAGATAATAAAGATCATATTCATTCATAGAGGTCTCCTGAGTGGCAGCATAACGGAACTTGGAATAGGCCTTGTCATTCTCAGACTGTCCCCATGGCAACATCGCCTTGATCTTCGATGCATGACTGATAATAATATCATCACAGGAGCCCACATGGAGGGAGCCGAGCCCGTCAATAAAAAATGCTAAAGAAGAACCAAAAACATCATAGTAACGCACACACGTGTCAAATACATGCATAATCTATTTTGGATTAGGCCTCTTACCTAAATGGCCAACCCGAGTCAGACGCGGGTCAAAGCCCACCTGTCGTATCTTTTCTGTGCGAGCCATGAAGAAATTAATGACGGCGTCTGCAACCACACAATTGGGAAATCCCTCGATAACGTGGTGGAATCCCGTCCTTATGTGTAAGCAATCCCCCTCTTCATCACCTGCGTCTGTGGAGATGATGTGTCGATAGGTGGCAGTATATCCTGTCACTTCTCTCACAGCTCCCCCCACCTCACAGTGCAAACACAAACCCAGGAAGAAGTTTGTCAACACATGTACATGCTTTTTAATCTATTTTAAACATTTATATTACATTACATTTTTATTACATTTCTAACATAAGCAATTTTACATTTAAAAAGAATATTTATTAAACTTCGTACAATTACACTTAGACAGGGCTGCCAACTTTTCAGTTTAATTTAGAGTGAGAATTCCCACAGCCGGTTGGGTTGTTTTATATATATCTGGACCATAGACTGTAAAAAAAAAGATTGACTCTTGTCCCATTCGTTTACATGGAGAGGGCGGGGTTTATGACCTGTACTGCAGCCAGCCACCAGGGGGCGATCAAAGAGCCCGCAGCTTCACTTTTCAAGACGTGAGGCACACCCGATCTGGACATGCCTAATAGTTAACGTCATTATACTGTGTTATCATAAAAATGATGTAGCCTACTGTAAAATAACTCTTGCAGTGCTGCAAAACTATTAACTTTTTACAACAACAAGAATAGCAAGGCACAGTGAAAGAATTGCAAGATTTAGCTACTAGTCATACTTTTATAAATAATGCAACCGCATTTAAATTATATTTTGACACGAAAATTCTAATATTTTTCTATTAATCTATTAGTCTGCATTGCTTGAACATCTATTCTGAGACATTATATTTTTCTGGCATTTGAAAATGAATCCCGCGCATTTATGCATTTATATGGCCGTTAGCAGCACGAAAAAAAACTTTTACTAAAATTCTAGAAAGTACACAAATAGCCCTTGCTTTATAATCACTGCTTTATATCCTTTATAATCAATTAACCTCCTATTTACATCGTATTACAGTGAGAGGATTTGCGATCATGCAGGAAAAAAAATCCCCCCTTTAGAAGTGAGTGAAAGGCCAAACACAGGTGTTCAAGAAATCAACAGATATGTCTGTGATTGGCTACATTGCTCAGCGCTACGAAAACACGTTGAAAATAGAATCTTTTGACGCTTTCCAGAGCGCCCAAAACAAATGCGTACAGGAGCCTTTAAATCTGTTTCGCCAATATACAGTGGGTACGGAAAGTATTCAGACCCCCTTAAATTAATGAGGAAAAAAAATTAACTTAAATGATTTTAGCAAATGGCTGCAATATAACAGAGTGAAAAATTTAAGGGGGTCTGAATACTTTCCTTACCCACTGTACTATTACAGTTTTAACTGAGGGTGCTCGTTCAACTTCATGCGGCGCCGCCTGTCAAAAGCAATGCATCCTGGTTAGAAAATTTGTCCGACTTTAATCGGCGCCGCAGCCGCCTTATGATCACATGTGCCATCAAAGTACCGCGAGAGCAAAACGAGACCAACCGCCTAGGTCAGGCACTAGGCTTGTTTGAGATTCGCCTCGCCTGGAATGTAGGCGACAGTAGGCGGCTGCAGTGAGGGGAGGAGTGAAATAAGCGCAGTCAAGACGGACAGTCCTGACCTCTCGACGTGAACAGATACCAACGAGATCGATATCGCGTTATTCTCACTCATGTGCTGTACTGCTGATTAACATGATATAATTTCAGTTCTGTTGCCTTTATATAAAAATAAATATGATAACCAAGACACTCAAACTGCTTGCTATTTAATTCTATACGAAAGGCATATTTATCATTCATTTGTACTTTAATACAAACATGTATTTTAGATTTTTATAGAAATATGACAACAATCACATATCTCACAGAGATCGCACGGACATAGTGTTTGGGAATATTCATGCATAATTTAAATACTTAAATCACATGAAACCAGATAAAAAATTAAACATTTTAGAAGAGAACACAGCATCACGGTTGTCTGAACCAATGAGCATTAAGCTGTCTTCAGTCAGTCGTTTCCCATCATGCTTTTGATCAGCGCAGTCGGTGGAGAGCAACTGAGCTCGACTGCACAATCCGACACAGCCGCCTTGCTATCGTGAGAGTTTTTGGCACATGTCAGCTTAACAACAGAGCAAGTCGGACGTAACTGGGACACTTTTCTAACCGGCATGCATCTCGTGGTGATCGGTTCTGCGCAGATTTTGCTCATCTCAAACAAGCCTACTGCGACTACACACTTTATTGGTTAGATTCTGCGGTAAGCACGACGTGTGTTGCGTGCTTATTATAACAAGTCAATTCCAATGATGCTCACAAATCTGTGTTTTTAGAACAGTAAAAGCACACTGTTATATTGAGTCACGTTTCAAAAAACACTGATAAAAGCATATATACCCCCACTTTTTTGGTATTTAAATAGCATATGCTAATGTTGAACTTATTCATGACAGATGGCGCTGTATCAAGCAGTATATAAAAGTGTTTCTGTTGCCTTATGAAAACGTTTCTCAAACGTCTGTGTATTTGACAAATATTGCATTTAATTCCCTTCATCTGTGATAGCAGGCTTCTATGTTTAGGTTCAGTAATTTTGCTTTAATGGCAATGTATAGGTCCTTTTCTATGCCATTAAAGTGAAAGAACTGAACATAAATATAGGAGCTTGATAAAAATGGTAATTTTAGATGAAGATTTCAGATGGCACTTAGAGGCTTCTGCATCTGAACTCTTCATATACATATATATATATATATATACACATATATACATACATACATACATATACATACATATATATATATAATTATTTTCAGACACCAGTTGCTTGTCACATTCAAATTGGTTGTCATAGTAACGACACTAATTTGTGGAGATTCAGTGCATTGAGTTCAACAAATCTGAATGCATTATTTGTAAATTGACTGTTAAGATTAACATTTTGCACAATTTAGTATCTGTAATATCATTGTGTTGCCACTAGATGCCTGTATAGCCCTATGTAACAATCCCTAGTGGCTAAGACATTGCACATAATTTACACATAAATCACACATAAATTAATTTTATTACATTTTGATACTATATACTATACTACTACATATTGTTTAGATATTATCAATGGCTACTTTTTTGTCTTTATCTGTTTTTTGTTCAATTTTTTTGT
>NW_015560626.1:1137393-1145448 GCF_001515605.1 Sinocyclocheilus anshuiensis | reverse complement strand
TTTTGATTTGGATACTATATACTATACTACTACATATTGTTTAGATATTATCAATGGCTACTTTTTTTGTCTTTATCTGTTTTTTGTTGTTGTTTCTTGAAACATTGATTTAAAGTGTCAGTTATTGCATTATTATTTCAGTCAAACCTATAAAACCCCTTTGTTACCCCAAACTACATATAAAAGCTCTATCAGTGGCATAAAAGTAACCAATGCAGCTACTTAATCATTTGCTACTCTTAACGTCCCCTTTAAATAACGTGACGCTCTGCCCTCTATGACGCTGCTCCCATTAAGCGCTGTTGGAAGTGAATGAATTGATTCAGCATTTCGACACCTCCGTAAGGATGCATTTAACTCGACAAAGCGGTCTAATAGCGGATGTATTGATCTCGTGAATTAGCGAATTTTACTATACAAATATTTTTTAATTGGAGGTTAAAGTTTATATGGGAATATTCAGGGGTGTGGACTCGAGTCACTTGACTCGAGACTCGACTCGGACTCGAGTCCCAAATTTGATGACTTCCGACTCGACATAATTAAAGAAGACTTGAGACTCGACTTAGACTTTAAGCTTGTTTGAGATGAGCAAATTCTGCGCAGAATCGATCACCGGTGATCACCGCGAGATGCATGCCGGTTAGAAAAGTGTCCGAGTTACGTCCGACTTGCTCTGATGTCATGCTGACGTGTGCAAAAACACTCTCGCAACGGCGAGGCGGCTGTGTCGGATTGTGCAGTAGAGCGCAGTTGCTCTCCACCGACTGCGCTGATCAAAAGCATGATGGGAAACGACTGACTGACGACAGATTAATGCTCATTGGTTCAGACAACTGTGACGCTGCGGTTCTCTTCTAAAATGTTTTATTTTTTATCTGATTTCATATGATTATGTATTTAAATTATGCATGAATGTTCCCAAAAACTATGACAGCGATCTCTGTGTGAGATAATGTGATTGTTGTCATATTTCTATAAAAATCACAAATACATCTTTGTATTAAAGTAAAAATGGATGATAAATACACCTTTCGTATGGAATTAAATAGCAAGCACTTTGAGTGTCTTGTTCATCATATTTATTTTCATATAAAAGCAACAGAACTGAAATCATATCAGTAACTCGGACACTTTTCCTTCGAGAGGTCAGAACTGTCCGTCTTGCCTGCGCTTATTTCACTACTCCCCTCACTGCAGCCTACTCTCGCCTTCATTTCAGGCAAGG
The DNA here is from genome assembly GCF_001515605.1 of Sinocyclocheilus anshuiensis. Lineage (NCBI taxonomy): Eukaryota > Metazoa > Chordata > Actinopteri > Cypriniformes > Cyprinidae > Sinocyclocheilus > Sinocyclocheilus anshuiensis. The sequence goes on along the minus strand of NW_015560626.1, from coordinate 1,144,220 downwards.
CGAGGCGCATCTCAAACAAGCCTTTTGACAGCAAGGACTCGAGACTTGACTTGGACTTGATCCCTGTGACTCGGAAAGATTTTATGATCGGATCAAAGTCGTTATAGACGCGTCCCTGCAGACTGCTTGGGCTTGACTGGCAATAAAATAGAGACTGCGTTCAGGGAACGCTGGATAGGCTAGTATAAATTAATGGAGTAACAGCATAACTTACGACAAAAAACAGAGATGAAATAAATAAAATTACATGATTCGTCTAGTAGCGATCTCCGCATTGCACATATTGAGTCATCAGATATGTAAATATAGTTCTGCAGGAAAAAATACTTACAGATTTACATACCTCGGGTCTCTAGCGACCCTATACACTTTTTACAAAAAATGAATCAGAAAACTGGCATTCTTTTATATTTTACTATTTTTTTCTTGTTATATTGTTTATAATTAATATATTGAGGAATACTAAGAAAGTTGATGTCTAACTTAAAAAAATGAAGGAGGGAGAGGGTAGAGAATGATGTCCCGGGTCTCTAAAGACCAGATATGCATTTAAGGGTTAAGCTTAAAGTTAATCCATAATTGAGATTTAAATCTGAGTTTAAAGTTATGGTGCAACAGGATTGAAGTTAATCTTAAATATAACTTAAATCCAATCAAAATGATGGGTTAAAAATGTAAACCTGCTTATTTTTAAAGGTTTGAAGTTTGGTGCAACAGAATTATTAGATAAACCTTGATTTAATGTAGATTTAAAATTAATCACTGCAAACCATTCAGCTATAATTTGAAGAAGAAAAATGCACATTAGGCCTAATGTCTGAAGTGAGCAAGCAGCAATAGGCCTAAATTTTGTCTTTGTTACTCTTAGTTTATAAAGGATGGTAGCACAGCATTTTTGAATGATTGTCTTCATGAGTTTGTCTGCATCCATATTGCATGTTTCCTGTCACTTGCAAAGTATGCTTGCAGTTATTTCTTGGAGTTCTTTCAAAGCAGTTCTTTCTGAGTTTCCGCTCACATTTTTAAATCGGTTTCATTGAGGTTCCAAATAATGTCTCATTGGCTTAGATATAACACCTAGAAGCATATAGCTATTCTTATGCACACATGCAAAGTATGTTGCAGCTGTTATTTCTATGAAATTATGTTGTCTTTGCTATTCTGTTACTAATAAAATAGTTTACTGCTTATCCTATTTTGGCACAATCCCTAAATTGAACTTGAGTAGTTTTACTAAGGGCACCCATCTCACATGAAATTGAACTATGCCAAACATATTCTACCTGCCTTCCTGATATAAATTACTATGAATTTGATATGGTAATTAATACTGAGACACTAATTTGGGCAAAAAGCACTAATTACTTAAGACTTGAATCTTAAAGCTGAGGACTTGCAACTCAGCACACCTTTTGGGACAAATCTGCCACAAATATTTGGACAAATGTGCCACCAAAGTGCCACAAATACGGCCTAAACAAAATACTGATTTTGTGCACTTTGTTTACTGTACCGATATTTTAAATTGGCCTTTGAAAAAAAGTGTTACCTTGCCAAAGCACTGACAGAGCCCACACTGATCTAATGGCGTTGTTGAGCACTCCAAATGCAAACTTTGCATGCAACAATCAGGCAGCAATTGACAGCACTCTGATCTAGTGGCATACAGGCATCGTCAGATTGACAGTACTCTAGCCCAATAATGTTGGGGGATCCAGTGGGGGCGGCAGTCATATTTCAGGGTGACCGTGCCACTCTTTATCACAACCCTGCTAAAAGTGCCAGTACATGCGCTCATTGGTGCCACTTCAGCTGGTGGCGCCCTAGGCGACTGCCTAGCTCGCCTATGCCTAGAAATGGCCCTGTGTGTAACACAAGCGTCGTTACCAGGAGCAAGCGGCTACTCTCTCCAGCCGGAGGCAGGCTAGTGTAGTTCCTCTCGAACATCCTCTTCTTGAGCAAGTAACTGCAGAGCTGCCGATGACTTCCATAACCATGGAAGAAACACGTTAAGCGGCGCGCTCTTGCTCTCGCTTGGGTCGCCGAGTGCGCGCGTGCATAAGAATCCATCTCTTAACAGTGTAAATAACTCAATGCATGAAATGACATTAGACCCCCCTTTAAGCACAGCATATGCAGCGACAAGCGTGTTGCCAGTGACAACATACCGCACATTGCCAATAAGTCACAAACTAGCACAACACAATTGTAACTGAAAACAACTAAATGAGCCTAAGCAAGACAGATAGCCTTAGCAACACGCATGTTGCCAAACCTGAGAGCATTAAATGGAACTTAGCTTGTGAAGACGTTCGAGAGAGTGAAACATAGCAGCTGTGAAGTGAATGCTTGATCTCTTGATATCCTTCTTGGGGATGGAGTCCCCATCTGAACTTGTTCTTGAGGCAGTCACATAACTCGTAGAGTCCATGACAATAATGTAGAGATGCGTGAAGTAATGCTAACTCTGAATCAGACAGCTTATGATCAATGCGGTGAATTCGTGTGTTCAAGTTAACGAACTTCAATGAATCAGAGGTGAGACCATTAAATTCCCGATTCCTTATGATGATGGTGTTTAGCCTGCCGAATTCGCCATTAAATTAGCTATTGAGTAATGCGAAAACTGCTGATAAAACTGAGGGACCTTATATATGAATGCTTAGGTGTATTCCCAGGTAGATGGGGATCAGCTGAGAGTCAGCTGATGCGAGCCTGACTTACGTGACCTGCCAGAACTAACGCTACGCTTGATTTCTGTGTCGCAAACATTAAATGTGACCTGTGCTGGCAAAATGAGTCACAATGAGTAGGCTACATTTTTGAATATTTCAAAATATTTTCATTCGCCATTAAAAGACCTTCAATATGATGTACGATTTGTTGGAATCAAAACAATGCTAAAAAATGACTGAGCTACACCCCTTTGAAGTCGACAAAGTAAGCAAAGTCAGTTCTGGGAAAAATCGAGTTAAAGTTTTCTGAAGGTTCCAAAGCGAAATCCCCTAGCATCATTGCATCTTAATATTTATTACTATATTAATAATCACAATTTAGCCATTTTTTATTTTATCTTTGTTGTTAAAACAAGAACAGATGCAAAACAACAACAACAGAACAAATGTAAGAAAGAAACAATTTACATCTAAACAAAAGCATTCAAGCAAGAAAAACAAATAATCAAATGCAAAAATCACTTCAGTGTGTTCATTACAAATAAATTGATTATTAAAACTACAAAAGCAGTTCAATCAAGAGCAGCGAGTGATCTTTTCTTTTATAGAGAATGTGAAGCTATGTCACGCAGCGTTGCAAGCTAGGTCGCCGCCGCCATTTTGAGAGGATTACCCTTTGCTACAAATGCTGAAATTAATAGGATACCTGCTTATCTTTGTTTTGATTTTGCCTTTAAGTTAAATATTCACATTCTTCATTGGATCGTTTGCAGGGAAGAGAAGCTAATTTATCGCCTAGCATGATAATTAGATTTGTTTCTCTTAAGTTTTGTAGAATTTCGTTTACTTTGATCTGATTACCGTGAAAAAGGTGTTGCCCGTACGCTCGCTGCTGCTTCAGCCATCATATGGTAGATTATCCAAAATAAAGTGTTTGTTCAACAAGCTGACAGAAGTCGATCCATTTCTTTGTTGGAAACGTTTTAATGACGAAGTATAATTGTTGTCATTGTAAATATTAATTCTTCCATGGCCACGGAGGAGAATCAGAGATTGTGGTTCACATTCAGCAGACAGACACAAGCACACTGTATTTTATATTTATTTCAACAAATGACAACTAAAATTAAATCCCTGGAAGCTTGTGAACAGTTTTGTTGCATTTTAAAATGCCGGTTTAATGTAGTAATCAGTGATGCTAAAAGACATGCAGATGAGGCCAGAATATTAATGCAACTTTTTTAATTACACGTTAAGCACTTTCCTCCCTTTAGAAAATCATAATGAAGAAAAAGCATATGCATTAAGACAGTATTTAAAGTTCATATTTTGGGTTCATCCGTTTTTCTGCAGATATTATGCTTTATTAGTAAGGTGTGTACAGAATGTGGTCTTTTAATAGCACTAAGCATTCTTTATATATTTTTTTTTTAAGAAGAAAATGAAAGTGACATGACATGTGGCCTAGTATGGTGACCCATACTCGGAATTAGTGCTCTGCATTTATCCCATCCAAAGTGCGCACACACCCAGCAGTGAACACACACACCGTGAACACACACCCGGAGCAGTGGGCAACCATATATGCTGCGGCGCCCGGGGAGCAATTGGGGGTTTGGTGCCTTGCTCAAGGGCACCTCAGTCGTGGTATTGAAGGTGGGAGAGAGCGCTGTACATTCACTCCCCCCACCTCCCCCGTCGTGAGAGGATATGATATTATTATATATGGAAATAGGAAAGGAAAATGCTAACGTAAATAAACGCGTTGCGTTCACACTTTGTGCTTATGGGCGTATCTGCATGTAGTATATTACAATTTTGTCTTTATCAGTGTCTTGGTAAATTAAGCCACATGAAGCATTATTTGTGTTCAGCGTTTTAATGTCCCATATTCAAGTTCTGCTAATTCACAAGCTGAGTGAGAGTCATACTCGGAAGGTGATGTTAATTATTAAACCAAACAAAATCAAAACTTTCAAAAACACGCTGCAATGTGATTCTTTTATTGAGTGACAGGCAGTGGGTTTAATCGGTGACATTAGGCGTCTTCTTGTCATCTCCGCGACCTGCTTTCCTTGACCGATATGAAGTTGGTTCGACGTTTGACGTTGGATATTAGACAGATATTCAGCCGCGAAAAAAATCTATAAATTCTTAGTGGATGAGTATAATTGTAGGGCCTATAAAAAATGGCTTATATGAAAAGCATTAGAATGTAGAACTGAACACACATCGCAGTTTAAAGCCCCCATGCCGTGGTTTACAGTGAATTTATAACAGCTAAGGGGCGTTGTTAGGCACGATGCGAAGTGGAGTGCATACAACCCCCCTTAGCTGTTATAAATTCACTGTAAACCACGGCTTCACAGGGCTTATTGCTTTTATAAAACGGTTATTCCATACATGTAGTAAGGTTTCACAAAATAAAACTGAAGAATAATGTTTTTATTACACTTTATTTGCTCTGTCAAACAATGTAGCTCCTCAGAAACGGTTGTGGTTCCAACAAAGTGGTTGCCAGCAACAAACAAATGTAAATAAAGGTGTATGTTTGTAGAGTAATTTACAACAGCTTCGAACTTGGCTCAACCAATCAGAATCAAGGACCGGAACTATCAGTTTTATATTTGTTTTACTCCTCCTCCATGTTGCAAAGCATAAAGTCTCTAGCAGCAGCGAACTAGCGCTTAGGCCAGCTAGGGACCGTCTACAACAGGGGTGCCCAAACTCGGTCCTGGAGGGCCGGTGTCCTGCAGAGTTTAGCTCCAACCCCAATTAAACACACCTGAACCAGCTAATCAAGCTCTTATAGGCATACTAGAAACTTACCAACAGGTGTGTTGAGGCAAGTTGGAGCTAAACTCTGCAGGACACTGGCCCTCCAGCACCGAGTTTGGGCACCTCGGTCTACAAAGTACATGTAAAGGATAAAAGGATTAATGTTTTCCCACCGGAATGTTTTTTACAATTAACAAAACAAGAGCAATTTCTGCACCAAGGTCTTTGAAAGATATAAAGACAAACACTTATAACGCTCACTTGAATTTAAATAACAAATATTGTAAACAAGATATGTGATCGTGATTATTATATTATTACCATTAATAAATATATTAATAAAATAAAAATATTAAATTCCATAATCCAGTGGTTATGTAGTAGGCTGATTCCAGGTCCTTGTGAGAACATTTTAATGTTCGTTGTTTTCACAGAAGTATGACACCAAAAAAGTACACACTATTGAAATTAAAACCAATAAATAAATTAATTTAAAATAAATACACTCTTCTGTATCAACCTCATGGTGTGTCTTATTTTTATATTTGTTTTAGTCACAGAACTATACCAGAAAACATGCTATTGAAATTCAACAATTAAGATAAAGCTGGCAAAGTCTTGTTTTGCAGTTGTTTTGACTTGAATTTGAAAATCATAAGTTTAATAAATTAATTTATTACACACAGTTTTATTACACAACTTCAATAGGTGTGTCTTGTTACAGATTAGAAAAAAGCCACAGAACTATAATTGAACATGTACTATAGAAAATTAAACCAATACATAATTTGATAAATAATAAATTAATTAATTTAAAATGCATACAGTTTTCCATCTCAACTTCAAAAGTTGTGTCTTGTTAATTGGGCCTAAAAGAGCATTTCATATGCAGGTTTTACTCTCATTTGTAAATCAGGATGCATGCTATTGAATTTAATTCAAAGCGGTTAATAAATTCATTTAAAAATGAATAGCCTACAGTCTTCTATTTCAACTTCAAAAGGTGTGTCTTGTTTCTGATTCCTAAATGAACAGGTTTATTGTTAATTGGGCCTAAAGAGCATTTCATATGCAGGTTTTACTCTCATTTGTAAATCAGGATGCATGCTATTGAATTTAATTCAAAGCGGTTAATAAATTCATTTAAAAATGAATAGCCTACAGTCTTCTATTTCAACTTCAAAAGGTGTGTCTTGTTTCTGATTCCTAAATGAACATTTAAATTCAGGTTTTACTCTCATATGTAATTCAGGACACATGCTATTGAATGAAATTCAAATCTGTTAATAAATGAATTTAAATCTATGCAGTTTTCCACCACAACTTCAAAAGCTGTGTCTTGTTACTGGTTTCTAGAAGAATATTTTAATGTTG
>NW_015560626.1:1136945-1137285 GCF_001515605.1 Sinocyclocheilus anshuiensis | reverse complement strand
GTTCTGTATGTTTTTCTGTAATAAGTTCTGTGACAACCAATGCATCAGTTAGTTAAATTAATTTTCGAGCTCATTTTCAAAGGATCCGTATTTAATGTTTTGTAAGAGGGATCAGACAAATGTTATTTTTAGTACTGTCCTGAGTAAGATATTTTGCATCGAAGATGTTTACATAGTCCACAAGACAAAATAATAGCTGAATTATGTCAGAAGCTTCAGAAGAAACCCATCTTTCCCATGTTACCTGGAGAGTTTTTCTGAAGAATAATGGACAGTTTAACAGCTGCAGGACAAATAAGGGACTCATGAACAACCACCCAAAAAAAAAAAAATTTATGGA
>NW_015560626.1:1135158-1136033 GCF_001515605.1 Sinocyclocheilus anshuiensis | reverse complement strand
CGATCTTCCCACCCCTATCCGGAATGCTGAATCCCTGACAATTTTCAAGCGACAGCTGAAAACTCATCTCTTTCGAAGCTACTTGACTTCATCATCATCATCATCATTATTTAAAAAAAAAACAACAAAAAAAAAAAATGACTTGAGGGTGAGTAATTGATGGGCTAATTTTCATTTTTGGGTGAACTAACCCTTTAAGCTTTTTCTCAATTTTTACATTTCAGTAAGTTTGTGTGTCTTGTAGTTATGTGAATAATATCAACATTGAAATAATATAACTCTGACTGGATTCGTCTGAAAGAAGAAAGTCATATACACCTAGGATGAATTAAGGGTGAGTGATTTATGGGCTAATTTTCATGTTTGGGTGAACTAACCCTTTAAGCTTTTCTAAATTTTTACATTTCAATAAGTTTTTGTGTCTTGTAGTTATGTGAATAATATCAACATTGAAATGTTCTTTTAGGAACAAGTATCAAGACACTGCCCTTAGAAATTGAGATAGAAGAGTACATTTATAGGAAATTAATTGATGTATTTGCTTACATTTTAATATCATGTGTTGTCTTATAGTTCTGTGAATAAAACCAACATCTACATGTTTTTTTAGGGACCACTAACAAGACACACCCTTTGAAGTTAAGATAGAAGAGCGTATGTCCACGCCCTCCTACAACGCCTTGTTTAAACACGCCCCCACGTCTACATCACTGTGTGGGAAGATTTGCATAACACCGCCCAAATGTACAGTATACGCAAAGAAAGGCGGCGTAACTTTGATTCTTGCTGTAGTATTGTTGCTGCCGACACCACCATGTCGTGGAGAGGCTGTGTTTTGTTGTGAAAGCGAAACTACTTTGTTTGCCCTTCAAAAA
>NW_015560626.1:1134802-1135109 GCF_001515605.1 Sinocyclocheilus anshuiensis | reverse complement strand
TAAGTACGTTTTCATATTTAAAGGATTTGCCACTGACGATTCAAACGCGAGTTTTGAGCAGTGTAGAGTAGCGCTTGTTGTTTGTCGTTTCGCCGATCACAAATGCAGACAAATGGTTTTGTGTTTACGCGTCGCAATACACAACGAAACGCGTAAAGACAATATAAGTCATTATAATCCGTAATTATGTCCCCACTGGATGCAACAGATGCCTCGCTTGTAATGGGCTTTACTGGTTTTGTCTCATCGCGCCGGGACACGGCATCACAGTATGGTAAGGGGCATAACATTTCCGTCACACGCTTGA
>NW_015560626.1:1129916-1134743 GCF_001515605.1 Sinocyclocheilus anshuiensis | reverse complement strand
AAGGGGCGTAACATTTCCGTCACACGCTTGAGGTATTTGGCCAATCACAACGCACTGGATAGCTGTCCAATCAGCACACCTCGCTTTTCAGACCGATGAGCTTTGTAAAAATCGACGTGTTTCAGACAGGCGGGGCATAGAGGAGAAATAATAATGTACAGTATGTGGAAAATAATGTTTTTTTTTTAACCTTAAACCGCATAAACCTTTCATTACACCAAATACACAAAATAATGTTCTTTTTAGCAACGTCATATGACCCCTTTAAACGTCTGAATGTCAAACTTGGTCAAGACAAGAAAATCTGTATTTTTGTTTTGTAAATCGTTTAATCGGGATGTTTTTTTCATGCAAGAAACTCATTCATGTCAGGAGGATGAGAAATTTTGGCAAAATCAATGGGGTAATAAGGTTTTATTTTGTCATGGGACTCGCCGAGCAGGAGGTGTCGCGGTTTTATTTGGTAAAAATTTCAATGGATCAGTTATTGATTTTTTGTCTTCACCAGAAGGAAGATGGTTAATGGTTGTGATGATGAATCTTATTTTATTTTAGTTAATGTATATGGTTTTAATAGATCTGATATGAATGCTACTCTTATGTCAGAGATTTCTATGCTTATTCGTGAAAAACGGCGTAAGTTCCCCTCTGCTTACTTGATTATTGGAGGAGATTTCAATGAAGCCCCTAATTATTCTGAAGACCGATATCCTCCAAGACAATGTCAAAATGCTATTAATCCGGTCATTTCTGATTTCTTTCAATCTCTAGATTTGATTGATGCATTCAGATTTCTGTATCCTTGTTCCACCTCGTTTATTTGGTTTAAACCAGATCAAACTCAAATCTCGTATAGATTTATGGCTAGTCTCTGTTTCTTTGATTTCATCTTTGTCGTCTGTCTCTTGTAGTCCTTCACCACTAACTGATCATTGTGGTATTGATTTAATATTGAAGCCAAAAATTTCTAGAACCTATAACCCTGGCTACTGGAAATTAAACTGTTCCCTACTTCTTAATGATGCGTACTGCTCAGGTATAAAAAAAAAAAATCAATGATATCAAAGCAAGGGCAGATATATCTTTTATTGCCAAATGGGAGCTTCTTAAATTTGAGTGCAGAAAATTTTCCATTTATTTTAGTAAAAAAAACTTTTCTCTGAAAAGAAAAGTAAATGTGCAATTTTACTTCAAAATATTTCTGATCTCTTAAATAAACAGCTCTCAGAAGAAGATCAAAACAGGCTATTTTCTTTACAAGAGGAATTAAATTCCTTGTATCTTGAAAAAGCAAAGGGAGCTTTTGTTAGATCTAGAGCCAAATGTCTTGAATTTGGCGAAAAAAATTCAGCTTATTTCTTTAATCTTGAAAAACAACATGGACGAAAAAGGTCAATTCACTCCCTTCAAATTGATGGCCCTATTTCCTCTTGTAAAACTCCGATATCTCAATTAGTTTAAAATTTTTATCAAAGATTATATTCTTCTGCGTTTGATAATCTTGTGGCTGATTCCTTTTTTGATAAATTAACTCCCTTTATTCCTCAAATTACGGAACATAATAAATCAGTTTGTGATATTCCACTTACAATGAAAGAATTGGATGGTGTAATATCAAAGTCCCCTGTAAATAAATCTCCTGGCCCTGATGGCCTACCTTTTGAATTTTATAAAGTTTTCTGGGATCACATTAAGGATTTGCTTTTTGAGGCTTTAAAAAAATGCATAGATCAAGGAGAACTAACCACCACTATGAAACAAGGTTTAATTGTTTTAATTCAAAAGCCAAATAAAGATATTCTTAATTTAGATAACTGGAGACCTATCTCTCTCCTTAATATAGACTATAAGATTCTGGCAGCCGTGTATGCAAATCGTCTTAAACAGTGTCTGGAAGAAGTAATTTCAGAAACACCGTCTGGTTTTATGAAAAATCGACATATTTCCAATAACATTCGTCTCATTTTAGATTTACTAGATTATTCTGATCTGGTTAGTAATGATGCCCTTATTCTTTTTTTGGATTTTTTTAAAGCATTTGACACAATTGAACATAATTTTATTTTTAAAGCTTTAGTTAATTTTGGGTTTGGTAATAATTTTATTTGTGTTGTTAAAACTACAACAATGATATTAATAGCTGTGTTTCTCTTTCCAATGGCACTTCTCCAAGATTCTATGTTAGCAGAGTTAGTTTACATCGTTCACTAATGTTAAGTATTTCTTGTTTTTCACTTAATGTTCGCGGGATACGAGATTTGATTAAGAGAAAATCTGTATTTTTGTTTTGTAAATCGTTTAATCGGGATGTTTTTTTTTCATGCAAGAAACTCATTCATGTCAGGAGGATGAGAAATTTTGGCAAAATCAATGGGGTAATAAGGTTTTATTTTGTCATGGGACTTGCCGAGCAGGAGGTGTCGCTGTTTTATTTGGTAAATATTTCAATGGATCAGTTATTGATTTTTTGTCTTCACCAGAAGGAAGATGGTTAATGGTTGTGATACAAATGGATGAATCTTATTTTATTTTAGTTAATGTATATGGTTTTAATAGATCTCTTATGTCAGAGATTTCTTTGCTTGTTCTTGAAAAACGGCACGAGTTCCCCTCTGCTTACTTGATTCTTGGAGGAGATTTCAGTGAAGCCCCTGATTATTCTGAAGACCGATATCCTCCAAGACAATGTCAAAATGCTATTAATCCGGTCATTTCTGATTTCTGTCAATCTCTAGATTTGATTGATGCATTCAGATTTCTGTATCCTTGTTCCACCTCGTTTACTTGGTTTAAACCAGATCAAACTCAAAAATCTCGTATAGATTTATGGCTAGTCTCTGTTTCTTTGATTTCATCTTTGTCGTCTGTCTCTTGTAGTCCTTCACCACTAACTGGTCATTGTGGTATTGATTTAATATTGAAGCCAACAATTTCTAGAACCTATAACCCTGGCTACTGGAAATTAAACTGTTCCCTGCTTCTTAATGATTCGTACTGCTCAGGTATAAAAAAAATAATCAATGATATCAAAACAAGGGCAGATATATCTTTTATTGCCAAATGGGAGCTCCTTCAATTTGAGTGCAGAAAATTTTCCATTTATTTTAGTAAAAAACTTTCCTCTGAAAAGAAAAGTAAATGTGCAGTTTTACTTAAAAATATTTCTGATAAACAGCTTAAACAGCTCTCAGAAGAAGATCAAAACAGGCTATTTTCTTTACAAGAGGAATTAAATTCTGAAAAAGCAGAAAAAGCAAAGGGAGCTTTTGTTAGATCTAGAGCCAACTGGCTTGAATTTGGCGAAAAAAATTCAGCTTATTTCTTTAATCTTGAAAAACAACATGGACGAAAAAGGTCAATTCACTCCCTTCAGATTGATGGCTCTATTTCCTCTTGTAAAACTCAGATATCTCCATTTTTTTTTTATTTTTATCAAAGATTATATTCTTCTGCGTTTGATCGGCTGATTGCTGATTCCTTTTTTGATAAAGTAACTCCCTTTATTCCTCAAATTACGGAACATAATAAAGTGATATTCCATATTCCACTTACAATGAAAGAATTGGATGGTGTAATATCAAAGTCCCCTGTAAATAAATCTCCTGGCCCTGATGGCCTACCTTTTGAATTTTATAAAGTTTTCTGGGATCACATTAAGGATTTGCTTTTTGAGGCTTTAAAAACATGCATAGATCAAGGAGAACTAACCACCACTATGAAACAATGTTTAATTGTTTTAATTCAAAAGCCAAATAAAGATATTCTTAATTTAGATAACTGGAGACCTATCTCTCTCCTTAATATAGACTATAAGATTCTGGCAGCCGTGTATGCAAATAGTCTTAAACAGTGTCTGGAAGAAGTAATTTCAGAAACACAGTCTGGTTTTATGAAAAATCGACATTTCCAATAACATTCGTCTCATTTTAGATTTACTAGATTATTCTGATCTGGTTAGTAATGATGCCCTTATTCTTTTTTTGGATTTTTTTAAAGCATTTGACACAATTGAACATAATTTTATTTTTAAAGCTTTAGTTAATTTTGGGTTTGGTAATAATTTTATTTGTGTTGTTAAAACTTTGTACAATGATATTAATAGCTGTGTTTCTCTTTCCAATGGCACTTCTCCAAGATTCTATGTTAGCAGACGTATTAGACAGGGATGCCCCATTTCTCCCTTCTTGTTTTTACTCGCTGCAGAATTATTAAATCTATATGTAGTTAATTGCACTGGTATCAAAGGAATTCAAATTGGAGAGGAAGAATTGATCATAAGTCAATTGGCCGATGATACATGCATTTTTTTGAAAGAATCAGTGTCAAGTAAATTTGATAATTCAAAGTCTAAATAATTTTTACAAAGCCTCTGGATTAGTAGTTAATGCTAAAAAAAGCGAAATAATGTTTATTAAAGATTCTGATGTGTCCTCTGTTGATGGAATTTTAGTAAAGGATGTTGTTAAATATCTTGGTATTTATATCTGTAAATCAGCCCAAGAAAGAATTTCTTTGAATTTTCATCCTAGATTAGATTCTGCCAAACGAATATTCAGTTTGTGGTTACAAAGAGATCTTACAATTTATGGCAGAATTTTGTTATCTAAAGCTGAAAGTATTTCACGCTTTATTTATCCTTCTATACCCCTTTATATTGATTCTAACACTTGTAAATCTATTGACTCTCTTAATTTTAAATTCATATGGAAAAATAAGGTGGAACACATCAGTAGAAAATCCCTAACACAGCCATATTCAAAGGGAGAGTTGAATGTCTTAGATTTTTTTACCCTAAACCAAATTTTTAAAATAAACTGGCTAAAAAAA
>NW_015560626.1:1128782-1129821 GCF_001515605.1 Sinocyclocheilus anshuiensis | reverse complement strand
AGAAACTTTGTTACTACTAATAATGCTTCATCTTTTAAAGCTTATGGAAAGTGGTTGGCACTTTATCCAAATGTTAATTTTCAGAAAGCATGGACAGTCCCAAACAAATTTTTATTTAATAATAAAATAAAAGAAGTTCATTTTAAAATTATTCATCATTATTACCCCTGCAACAAATATTTAAGTAAATTTATACAAAATCTTTCTCCACTCTGTTCTTTTTGCCAAGAAGAGGAAGAATCTCTTTCACATTTATTCTATTTCTGTCCTTATACTAAACAATTCTGGCTTCAAATTTCAGCATCTTTACTTCTTGTATTCTTTCGGCTATGTAACATTTCAGCAGTTAAGGTTCTCTTTCATTCTGTTGTTTCTGACAATAGGGAGCTAGAGGATGCCCTGGACTTTATTTGTATGATGGGAAAATTCCACATTCACAAAGCAAGATGCCTTAATTTTAAACCTAATTGTAAAATATTCACTTCTGATTTACTTTTGTTTTACTCATCACTTCAAAAAATCTCCTCTAATAAAAAAGCCTTAAAAACATCCAATCTTATAAAAAAAATCATAAATAAGTTGTAACTTTTATGATTGTAAAATAATTGTATATTTGTTTACCTTTTAATTGTTTTTGTATCCCCCATGTGTTTATGTATATGTTTATGTTCCTGTTCTAATTTAAAAAAAGAAAAAAAGTGCAATAATCTTCCTCTAGGGGGCGGTAAACGGCACAATCTTTGTAATGCTTTGCAAGCTTTTTCTCAATTTTTCCATTTAAATAGCTTTTGTTGTGCTATAGTTCCGAGAATAAAACCAACATCTAAATGTTCTTTTATGAACCAGTAATAAGACACACCCCTTAGGTCTGAGATTTATTTTTTATAAATTTCACAAGTGAAGTATTTAGATGGAATAATTGTGCTTTTTGTTCTTGGTTTTGCACTTTGCAGACGGTCCCTATCCTGCACTTTTACATTATAAGGTCTATCAGTTACAATGCCTCAAGGCAGATTAAAACAAATAAAACACATTGTGT
>NW_015560626.1:1127258-1128722 GCF_001515605.1 Sinocyclocheilus anshuiensis | reverse complement strand
AAAAAAAAGGAGGTGTCACGGATTGTGAAATAGGAAAGGGTAACGGATTTTGGTAACATTTAATGCTGCCCTCCTTGTTGTGTTTGGTGACCATTTTGTAGCTATATCTGTAGTAGCGGTTTGAATCAGAGAAAAATGCTTTATGTGATATAAAACAACGAAGCTTAGACATCACCATAGTGAATATGGGTAATATTAAAGCCATTTTATGTCAAATAGAAAAGGGTAACAAATTTCAGTAACATCTAATGTTGCCTTGTCGGGTTTGGTGACCCTGCTGTTTATCTGCAACTGTTCGCATCAGAGCAAAATGCTTTCTTTGATATAAAATAATGAAGCTTAGACATTAACTGGGTAACAAAGCCTTTTTATGAAATAGGGGATCATGGATTTCTAAGGTATGAACTGACAAAAAGGCAACTATACAAGAAGGTCTCGCTGTTTTGTTAAAACCCTGAGAAGTCTTTAATATTAATACTTCTCAAATGACTACACATCCATGAATGAGCAAACAGCTACTAATTAAATTAAGTACACAAATTAAGTAATTAAGTGAACTCACCCTCACAAGATTGCTTATCTAAAGGGAGGTACTGACTGTTTATGGTGAAAGGTCACACCCTGCAACTACACTTGGGAAACTATTGCTTAAGCGAGTTCATCAGTATTCCTTACTACCAGAAGTGTCATGCATTAATACTGCACGTTTCTGTTTCTATGCAAACATAAGTAAATGTACATTTGATTGACCCATGTATTTTTACGTAAAGTGTGGTTCTAAGACAAAAAGGGTGTTTCAAGCATCAAAAAAATTAAAGTAAACTTTAACTTTAGTTTTTTTCCCCATACATTAGAATGTGTCCTGTTTAAGTTTATATTTTTCTGAACAAAAAATTATGCATTTTTTATGTTTGACATAAGACACACTAAAATGTCATTCAGTGTAACAATATTTATATACCAAAAAATCTTGTTAGGCATATTTAAAACATGAATCATTTGACGACATATTAAAAGACTCCATTTAAGCATCACAGTGCAGCCCTCAAATATCAATTAACTTTAATTTTTTAATCTTTATACTTTGCTAATGTCCTTCAAACCACTGTTTTCTCCAATTTGCCAGCAAGAAGTTTTTGTAAGGAAGTGAAAATCATTTAAAAACTTAGTATGATCATTAGGGATGTAACGATTCACTCAACTCACGATTCGATTCACGATTTTGATTTCACGATTCGATTCACGGTTATTTTTTTTTAACAAAATTAGATTTAAAAGGGGTCATATGATGCTGCTAAAAAGAACATTATTTGGTGTATTGAAATGTGTTTATGCGGTTTAAGGTTCAAAAAACACATTTTCCACATACTGTACATTATTGTTTCTCCTCTATGCCCCGCCTTTCTGAAACGCTTTCACAACGAATCACAGCGTCACACACGGCGGCCTACAGTGAGCAGAGGC
>NW_015560626.1:1124491-1126693 GCF_001515605.1 Sinocyclocheilus anshuiensis | reverse complement strand
ATTAATACTTTCTGTTTGCAAACATAAAAGACATTATCAGGATGAGTATTTGGGGTGGGCCTCAGTGATCTCTCTTGAACTACTGACATACTGTAGTGAGGGGGTCTCTCTGCCCAGAATTATTGGCAAGCTGTTATTCAAACAATTACAATCCTCAATACCCTTCTTTTCTTTTCTGTATAAAATAATAGCAGATTCCACAGCACAGCTAACGATAACTGCACAGGAAAACTATATTTTTGGAATCTCTTTTATATTGTTGGATTTTTTTTCAGCTGATGACTGATAAAAGCATTGACAGCCAATTAGAATTCATTCAACTTTAAAGAGCTCGAGCATTTAAAGTGGTAGACAACAAATCTGCAGCACATGTTTAGAATGAACAGTGCTATTGTTCATCAGTGTGGAGGCTAACAGTTACTGTTATAATTATTTTATAGTTATTGTTCTTGGTGTGAACGGGCTTTAAGAGTGCCACCCAAGCTACTGGGTCCACATTTTTTTGGCTTTTTACAGTGCCAAGTGACTCCCTCTGTTCATGGGTGTCTATAATTAATCAATAATCAAATTAAACAATACCAAAATGCATTCAAATATTAATATTTATTAAGTTTAACACATATT
The DNA here is from genome assembly GCF_001515605.1 of Sinocyclocheilus anshuiensis. NCBI lineage: Eukaryota > Metazoa > Chordata > Actinopteri > Cypriniformes > Cyprinidae > Sinocyclocheilus > Sinocyclocheilus anshuiensis. The sequence goes on along the minus strand of NW_015560626.1, from coordinate 1,126,069 downwards.
TGTCAATGCTAAACATTCCTAATTTATCTGTAATATAAATAAGATGCTAAAATGGTTATTTATACAGTGATACTGTCATTCAGTGTAATGGATGACACTGTGGTGTAACAGATAATTTGCATTACACTGAATGACAAAACCATTACCCTGAATGACGAAACTTCTACATCAGCTAATATTTCAGGCAATCAAATGGCCACCTATTTCAAACAGTGAACTTGACCAGTAAAGTTAATCGCAATTATTCACGACATCTACTTGTTTTTCAAAAAATCGAACATTAAAAGTGTTTTTTGGCATTTCACTTAATGACGTGTTTTTGTAACCTATGTTACCACACTTGAAAAGGTGAAATTATCAAGTATTTAAGAGCAATAAACTCACTTTTCTGCAGCACCACACAGTCTGATGATGTCACACACTGTTGAATGACTATCAGTTTTTCATATGATTTCTGAATAACTTCTTATTCCTGTTACACGGAATGATTTCTGATAAACTGCATTTTCGTGACAAAAGTCCCCTGGTTATTTAAATACTTAAAAAAACTGATACGGCATAGTCCTTTTAATATAACACAGCCAACACTTATATGAAAATCTTCTGTATAAAAGAATAGCAGATTCCACAGCACAACTAACGATAACTGCACAGAGAAACGATATTGTTGGAATCTCTTTTATATTGTTGGATATCGATGGATTTGTTTGTTTTTTTCCAGCTGATGAATGATAAAAGCATTGACAGCCAATTAGAATTCATTTAAAGCGAGCATTTAAAGTGGCAGACAACAAATCTGCAGCACATGCTTAGAATGAACAGTGCTATTGTTCAGCGGTGTGGAGGCTAACATAGTTACTGTTATAGTTATTTTATAGTTATTGTTCTTGGTGTGAACGGGCTTTAAGAGTGCCACCCAAGCTACTGGGTCCACATTTTTTTGGCTTTTTACAGTGCCAAGTGACTCCCTCTGTTCATGGGTGTCTATAATTAATCAATAATCAAATTAAACAATACCAAAATGCATTCAAATATTAATATTTATTAAGTTTAACACATATTTGTCATTGCTATACATTCCTCATTTATCTGTAATATAAATAAGATGCAAAAACTGTTATTTATACAGTGATACTGTCATTCAGTGTAATGAATGACACTGTGGTGTAACAGAATTTGCATTAGGCCTACCCTGAATGACGAAACTTCTACATCAGCTAATATTTCAGGCAATCAAATGGCCACCTAATTCAAACAGTGAACTTGACCAGTAAAGTTAATCGCAATTATTCACAACATCTACTTGTTTTTCAAAAAATCTAACATTAAGTGTTTTTTGGCATTTCACTGAATGACGTGTGTTTTTGTAACCTATGTTAACACACTCAGGGGTGTGAAGTAACGAATTACAAATACTCACGTTACAGTAATTAACGTAGTTTTTATCAGTAATTGTACTTTTGAGTAGTTTAAAAATTGTGTACTTTTACTTTTACTTGAGTACATTTTAAGTGATGTATCGGTACTTTTACTCTGCTATTTTCCTCCGTTTGTGGTCGTTACATGCTTATTTTAATT
>NW_015560626.1:1115954-1123874 GCF_001515605.1 Sinocyclocheilus anshuiensis | reverse complement strand
AATAGTTTAGTTATTTTTATTACTTTATTGCAAAACGCTAAAACTGGCACAGTTTTGGAGAGAAATGGGCTCTCATTTTAACCCATATATCATGGTGTTTGATGCTGAACTGAGTTTCTAATGGTGTTTGTATTTGCACTGTTCTAAACATTATTTTATGTGCAACAACAGCATATGCCATCTCAGTGGCCTTACACATGATTTTAAGGTCCACACTTAGTTTATTAGCTTTTTGGCTTTTTACAGTGCCTATTGACTCCCTCTGTTCATGGGTGTCTATAATTAATCAATAATCAAATTAAACAATACCAAAATGCATTCACATATTAATATTTATTAAGTTTAACACATATTTGTCAATGCTAAACATTCCTAATTTATCTGTAATTTAAATAAGATGCATGACAAAACCTGAATGATGAAACTTCTACTTCAGCTAATATTGCAGGCAATCAAATGGCCACCTATTTCAAATAGTGAGCTTGAGCAGTAAAGTTAATCATCTGCTTGTATTTAAAAAGATCTAACATTAAAAGTGTTTTTTGGCATTTCACGTGTGTTTTTGTGACCTACGTTACCACACCATGAAAAGGTGAAATTATCAAGTATTTAAGAGCAATAAACTCACTTTTCTGCAGCACCACACGGTCTTCCAGGTGCCATTTAATAATATCACAGACTGCCGTATGACTAGCAGTTTTTTTATATGATTTCAGAATAACTTCTTATTCCTGTTACACACTGAATGATCTCAGTTAAACTGCATTTTCGGGACAAAAGTCCCCTGTCCATTTAAATACTAAAAAACAAACAAACAAAAAAAAAAAAAACAATAAGACATAGTCCTTTTAATATAACAGCCAATACTTCCTACTAGCAGTATTTTTATATGATTTCAGAATAACTTCTTATTCCTGTTACACACTGAATGATCTCAGTTAAACGCATTTTCGGGACAAAAGTCCCCTGTCCATTTAAATACTAAAAAACAAACAAACAAAAAAAAAAACAATAAGACAGTCCTTTTAATATAACAGCCAATACTTCCTTGAAAATGCCAAGACAACAAATATTTTTTTAACTTGGTATATGTTCATTTAAAGATGTATTGGTAAAATCAAAGTCCGGACCATTAGACTGAATGACAATTTTACACTTTGGAACATTATTTCCCCCATATTTTGACATTTTATTGTTACAAAAGTTATTTGAAGTATGAAAGTAGACAATTTACTTGCATTCAAGATGTTTTTTTATGCATTTAAAATGACTTTCGTAAATGTAATTTGATGCGGACACCAAAATGGTGACGTCTCGTCTTTGACCCACATACAAATACATACAAAACAAGAATGTTGTGGTGTTTGTTCAGGCATGTAAATCAACCCGCAGCTGCATGATGCCTTTGTTTTCTCCTTTGCATCTTACAATTTTCTGTTTAGGTTTTCTTTGAATCTCATTTGTTTACCACAACCAACCAAACAACACAAAAAGCTTTGTATAATGAGAAATGTATGCTCTGTGGTATGTTTTTCTTCAACCATGTCACCTTTAGGTTTTTTTTGCTGTATGAAATATTAGGAAGTTGTCTCCAAATGTAAGTGCGTGTTTGTTGCACCTTAGCATGCGTTTAATAGTTGCCACACTATAACCATAACCACATAGACCAAAACACCTATGCCTCATTTGTGCTGGACTGCATCAGCTTCTGTATGGACAATGTCACCACAGAGAAGAAAATTCACACACTGCCCAATCACAAACCATGGATGAATAAAGCTGTGATTAGTCTCTGAACTGAGAGCTCTGAACCACATCAACCCGAGCAAGGCTACTGGGCCAGGTGTACCAGGATGGGTCCTTAAAAAAAAAAAAAAAATAAAAAAAAAAAACTGTGCAGGCAAGCTGACAGCATTATTCACTGACCTGTTTAACACCTCCCTGGAGCAGGCCATTGTTTCAACGTGCCTCAAGTCAGCCACAATCATCCCAGTTCCAAAACAAGAAGGTTTTGATTAAATGTTTTGAACGACTGGTTTGATCACACATCAAGAGAAACATTTCACCTTCCGAGAATCAACATCAGTTTGCCAATAGAGTAAACAGGTCAACTGAGGAAGCTGTGTCAGCGGCTCACCACACAGCCCTAATACACATAGGTCAGTGGGACACGTATGTGTAGATGCTATTTATTGATTATAGCTCCACCTTCAATACCACCCCCACCAACACCATCTTGGTCTCAATACACACCTGTGGAACTGGGTGCACGACTGCCTCACCTGTAGACCGCAGACTGTGCTCATGTCTCCCCCGCCATCATACTGAACACAGGAGCACCGCAGGGCTCTGTGCTGAGCCCCCTTCTCTTCTCACTCTACATGTACAACTGCAAACCCTCTTATGAGACGAATAGCATCAGTAAGTTTGCAGACGACACCATCGTTGTAGGTAGAACAACAACAACAACCACAACAAATCAGCCTACAGAGCAGAGGTCAAGAAGTTGGAGAGCTGGAGCCGAAACAACAACCTGATCCTCAACAAAGACAAAGGAGAGGATTTCAGAAGGCTGAAATACACGAACCTAGAGACCTCAACCTCCTCTCCCATATTATCTCGTGCAATTCTTTACCGTGCAATATTTCATTGTGTATTATTCACAGTGCAATATGACAACTACCTACCTCAGCACTTGTCACTTCCTACTTCACTGCACATCATTTTTACATTTATGTACATCTGTTGTCTTTGTCTCCCTGTAGGTTTTATTTATTGTACTGTTACATGGTGTACTGTGTGTAATGTATATTATGCATGCTTAGTAGCATAGCCATTAGTGTATAAAACTTGTGTATAGAATTGTAATATGGGTGTTTGTATATTCGTAGGCATCTGGAGGTTGCTTCACCAGAGTTTCATTGTACATGCAGTGACAATAAAAAAACGTACTTACTGAAGAGTACACTAATATGATAATCTATGTTATTAATAAGGCTGTGTTCTCTAAGAGGAATTTTACTCATTTTTAGCCAGCTGCAAGACAAAACCACAGCTGCATGACACAGATGCACAGCAAAGTTTCATCCAATATTTGAGACATTTTGTAAAGCAGTTTCTTATTCTTATCCCGTTTCTAAATCACAAAAATCACAAATCACCTAGATCCTAATCCGTCTGTCATTATTTCTTAGTCACATACCTCATCACTTTACATTTAAAAACATGACTGGTCGGAACAGACATTTTTTTTCATGAACATTTGTCTTGGTATTAACAGATGATTGAAAAGACTCACCAGGTCCAAAGTTGTTCTCTCCAAAATATCCACCATTTTTTCCAGTTTGGTGCTTGAGGTGAAAATGAAGTCATCATCCACCCAAAGCACATATTTGGTTGCTACCTGAGAGACGGCCAGGTTACGGCCAGCAAACCAGCCCTGTAATGAGAAGTAGACAGCACTTTAAATCTGTTTGTCCTGAAAAGAAAACATAATAGCTCAAATAGCCTTTGCTGAGTTTATATGAATGAATATAAACATAGAACATCCATACCTTGCCAAAGGGCATGATATAATGTTCAATGTAGGGTCCAGTTACAGGTTTAGGCTCCTCTGTGTCATCAGCTATCACTATAGTAATAGTGGGGTAGAACTGTCGAATGCTATTGATCAAATCCTGAAGTTTATCATAGCGTAGAAATGTTTTTGTGGCAACTGTGACAAGAGTGCTTATATTGTATTCTGTAAGAAGGATGATATAAAAAAAAAAAATAATGAGTATTGTAAAATAAATTTTATTATGAATTAAATATTTATTATATTTGTTTTACCATTTTTGGGTCCGGGATTATAGAATTTAGGCATTGGTGGATGTCTGATCTTAACAGTAAAGGAGGCCTGGAATATACCTGCTTTAAATTGTACTGCCATAGACAAAGGAACAGTGTTATATAATTAAAAAAAGGCACAAAATAGACTGCTGAATATAGAGATAAGCATGTATTACAGCACAAACAAAATCTAAATGAATACCTTCTAGTTATCTAGAAAGTTGACAGTTTTTCTGCATTTTGAAGTCAAATTTTTTATGTCCTGATGATCTTGCCTTAATCATTGTGTGCTTTGGATAGTTTAATCATAATTATTCAGCTCTATAAATCCCTGTGGATAGCTATATTCTGTGTCATTACAACATCACAGGATCCTGCTATATGAGACGACAGAGAACATATGCTGGCCAGATAATGGATATTTGACTTGACCAAACCATTATATAATGCTACTGTACATCACAAAAGGTAATTCTGAAGCTGTTTGCTCAGTGCTGCAGTTTGTTGTAATTGTAGATGGGGTAGAGAACACATTTCTGATGGCAAACCCATTGTTTACTCTAAATTAGATAATACATTGCGGTTGTTTGCATAACTCAAGCTTCTGCTTTCGTTACACCTAATTGCTGATTTTGAGTTGTCACATTAAAGAAAATAGCCACACTGTAAAAGTGATTTTTGCTAAAATTGCTTACTTAAAATGAGTTTAAATAACAGTTTCTGAACATTTCGTATACTTAATTTGTGTTCAATCTACTTAAATAAGAACTGAAGTTCACTGAAGTCTTTACTCAACCAATGGTGTGAAATCTACCCTAAAAAAATTGTTACCTCAATTTTATTGAGTAGATTCTATAGGTTTGTTTTTACAGTGGGAAAGACTATGTTCTGGGGTCTCACCTATGTCTGCTGTGTTGGGATGGAACAGTGTTTTTGTGTAGGTAACAAACTCTAGCTGTCTGTTCAGGGAAGCCAGTGATCTGCTTATAAAACTAATATGCGTCTCTCCTTCCCCTTTGACTTGCACACCATCCACCAGCGCTGCTGTATTGAATGTTCCCATTGTAGCAATCAGATCTACCTGCAAGTGATATTGTATTAAAAACAGTATGACTTTGCGGTTTTAAAGCAGAAAATTCTTGTTCTTGGATAAAAAGTATATTCTGTCTGTCAATCCCTCAGTGAGGAAGCTTTCTTTGAAATCACATCCCTATTAAAGGGATAGCTCACTCCAAAATAATAAAAAAAGATGTCAAGATTTACTTATTTCAAACCTGTATGCTGCATTTCATTCTGTGGAACATAAAAAAATAAGAACATAAAAGGAACAAAGAATAATTATTCTGTTCTATTCCATTCCATTCAACAGCTCATAGTGGCCATAGGCTATCAAAATTCATAAAAAAACACTATAAAACCACCACCAAAGTAGTCCAAATAAATGGTGTACCATATTTCAGCTCATCGAAGCCATATGGTAGTTTTATGTGAGAACAGATGTAAAATGTAAGCCATTATTCACTTTCATTCATATTAATTCATGCATCTTGTGGTGCATATGGCAGCAATGAGGTTATGATGATCGTTCACAAGATATGCAAGCAGGGCCATAGCTGAAATCGTCAGGGGCCCCTGATAGCCATAGAATCAACACCGTTCTCCAAGCTAGTGCCGGCCCTGCATACAAAAGCCTATGACCTGAAAATTACCTTTCATGCAGTGTGTAACGCAGCTGTACGTGAATGCAAAGTTGTAAAGCTGAAAGTGCATCATAAATAAGGTTCTGTCAGGACCACTATCGTCAAAATGATAGATACGAGAGTAGCAGCGAAGGGGTGCTCTTCTTTATAAGCAGCTAAGAAGAGCAGCAAGCCCCTTACCGGAGGAGAGTAGCAGCGAAGGGGTGCTCTTCTTTATAAGCAGCTAAGAAGAGCAGCAAGCCCCTTACCGGAGGAGAGTAGCAGCGAAGGGGTGCTCTTCTTTATAAGCAGCTAAGAAGAGCAGCAAACCCCTTACCGGAGGAGAGTAGCAGCGAAGGGGTGCTTTTCTTTATAAGCAGCTAAGAAGAGCAGCAAGCCCCTTTAATGCAATACCTGAAAAAGATGCAGAAAACCCACTAGAATTGGCAGCCTAGTTTGCAGCAAACATAGCGTACTGCAGCCATAGAAGCGAGCAATGAACGGATCAGAGATCGCAGATTCTACCTGGCCTAAAAGCTTCAGCATCCATTTAAAAGTCTATAACAACAGCATATAATAACTCAAATCAACTCATCAATTTACAGGTTGGCCGTCTTCCATTGACATTTGTGCTCGTTGTGTTACGTGTCCTCAATCTGACAACCCACGTGAGCATAGACAAAAATCCTTACCAATACACTAGATAGCTTTGCAACAAGCATGTTGCTTGCTTAATCACAGCATGTTGCAGTAGTCAGAAACTTAAGGAAATAACATTCCCAATACTAGATGAGCCATAAGCAGCAAGCATATTTCAAGAACAATCGGATGGCCTAAACAACAGCTTAAACATTAGCAACATGTTGCAAGTTTAACTAAGTACCAGCACTTGCAGTAACAACCAATAACTTAAAGCAACAAGCAAGTCTAGCGACAAACATGATACTGAACACTAGATGAGCCCTAACAAGAGCACTTGCAGTAACAACCAATAGTTTAAAGCAACAAGCAAGTCTAGCGACAAACATGATACTGAACACTAGATAAGCTCTAACAAGCAAGCAAAATCCCAATACCCTAATAGCTTTAAAGCAAAGACCTTCTGAAATAGCATAGACTGGGGCAGCATGCCCTTTAATAAGAGAAGCAGTGAAGGGGTGCTCTTCTTTAATATGCAGCTGAGAAGAGCAGCATGCCCCTTTAATGCAGTACAGCATATGGTCAATACCCGAAGTTTAGGCAACAGCATGTTGCCCTATCCAGATAATCGTTAGCATTAATAACACCTTTAGTAGCAAAATCTACATACTGCAAGTTAAGTATCAAGCACATTACTGATACACTGTACTGATACAATGTCTGTCGTTCTTATTACTTGTACTCATGATAAAGGATGGAGTAATACGTTGGTTTACAAACTGCAGTGATTGATCAGTACTCCATGTCTTTGTTCGGCCAATCACAACAGACCGGGTCATCTGACCAATCAGAAAAGAGTAGCCTCACGTAAAGGAGGGGTTTGGAAATATGAATCTTCGAATTAATTGTTTGAGATTCATTGAGACAAGGTAAATTTAAATGCATATTACAGGAAAATGAAAGTGTTTTTTGACCTTGCATGCATGTAAAGCTGTTGTCGGGGACTCCCAAAACCAAATTATGAACCTTTCAAATAGCATCATAGGGGCAACTTTAAGTTATCAATTGTATATGAGGACTTGGATTATAGTGAGAGTCATATGGATCAATATTCTGGTGCTTTTTTTGTAGTTTAACAGCCCTTTTTGCAGCTTAACACCCTGTGGTCAGTCACCCTGAGCTATATTTGTCAGGGTTCCGTCACTCCAGTCTTGGTTATTCTTGGTATGAGCTCTGACACTTCTTTCATCTCGTCTTTGAGTTCACGTGCAGTTTGGAGTTCGCTTATGCCGAGTTCACACTGCATGATTTGCAAACTCGTCGAATCGTCATTGTTTTCACACTGCGTGACTATCTGGGGTAGCATTCAGTTGCTGCTGTGTTCACATTGCACGATGGATCGGCAACATGAGGTTTCACATTGCATGACTTCACAATAGGAAGAATCGCCAACAGCTCTGTCTGGTCCGCAAACTACGTTTCACAACAAAACACACGCGAGAAGTGATAAGGAAATAACGCGAGAACCCGCGTGCGCCAGACCGGAGTTCTCGCGAGCAAGACTGTAATTATAAAAAAATAAATAAAACTAAATAAATAAATATATTAATAATAATAATAAATATATATATATATATCCCACAAATTGTCTGTGAGCTGATTTCCAGCTACAAGGAGAAAAAGAAAAACAGATTATGCAGGAGGGAGATGCAGGGAACAGGGATTGGGTGTTCTGCAAAGAGAGTTGGAGGTAAATAATTTTGCAGTAACT
>NW_015560626.1:1104917-1115912 GCF_001515605.1 Sinocyclocheilus anshuiensis | reverse complement strand
TAAGGCGGGCGTACACGGTGCGATTTTTGCTGTCATACGAGCTCGCAGGCGATTTTTTTTCTCTCGGGAGAAAAATCGCAGATGCTCGCATGGTCGCGTCTCATACCGTGTGAGAAAAATTACGGGCCGATCCGAGACATTACGAGCACCCCGTCAATTTTCAAACATGTCAAAAAAAAATCGGATGCTGTCGGTTTAAATTCGTGGCGTATGTGCGGTTGAACGAGACGATTTGGCGATCCATCTTAAGTTGACCAATCAGAAGATGACAAACCACATTCTATAATAATTTTAGTTTAATTGTACAGTTCTATTTTTTATTCCGAATGTGCCAAATTTGCCGTTCAGCTTTATGAATGAATGCCTGTTGTATTTCCGGCAAAACTACTCGCCTCGAGTTGTTTATGAAGAACATAAAGTCCATGCTTTTCTCTGCATTTCAGCCATTCTCTTTGCCATGTCCTTCATCTTCTTTTTTTTTTTTTTTTTTTTGGACGTCACAAGCCGCCTGCCACAAAGAAAACTATTTCGTCCTCAGAGTCCATATTTTTATGAATGGCACGAAACGTAATGCTTACTCAGAGTTTGTAAAATCGTAGTAAATTCGTGTCGTGTGTGACTGCCTCCGTACGATTTTCGGATAAACTCAATCGTGACATGTGCCAGAGCTCACAACGTTCCGACCTTCTGAATCGCACCGTGTACGCCCGCATAGGCTATGCTTTCTTTCGTCCATGTGATACATGTGCGGAGCGTGGTGTTCAGATCCTGACACTTCAGCAGTTTGGGGGTTTGGAATTTGAAATTCTCCAACTTTTGTCTTGTGTTTTTTTGTCAAGTAACTGGTATATTATGTTTTCATTGGCTAGGTAGTTTCTTGTGTTGTTTTGTGTAGCGCATGGCTTGTTTTTATCATCGGCCGCATGTTTCCATGTTGTAATGTTTTTTTGTGGACGCTCAGTAGGGGAGAGCTCTTATTGGCAGCATGTTCATCTCATGTTTTGTGTGGGCCATGTGCTCCTCTGTCAGTTGTCTTAACCCAGCACCTTATTTAACTTGGTTTATTTGCCCTATCTGCTCTTCCTCGTTACCCTCCTATTCTGCTCCCATTTATTCTCCCCGTGTTCTCAGTCTTGTGCCAGGTTGTTGGTTAAACAAAGCATGTTAATCTCAACATTTGAGTCCTCAATCATCCCTTACCACAGAACTTGACAGTCTTTTCATTATGAAATAGACATGTATAAATAATGTTCTGTAGCAAACAGAATACAGGTTTAAAATGAAATTAGGTTGAGAGTTCATTTAATCAATTACATTTCATTATTGAAGCATGAAGAATAATTCTGTACTTACCAAATAAGGGCCCTTTTTGGATATTTGGTTCAGACTTAAACCTTAAAAACACAATAACAGACTTTGTGAGTTCTTGCCCATGTGCTTTAACGCGTAAAAGGTATGGCTTATATGCTTAGCAAAAATAGTTTTTTTATTGGTGATTAATCTTTTATGGTACATCAAAGATTATGTACATTAAAATTAAAAATTGTATTTGTGTCCTGTGGAATGAAAATTAAGTCATGTATTACAATTCAAGACACAATTTTTTCAAAATGCTGACACAACTGAATTAAGTCCACATTTCTGATTCTAAATTACAAAAAAAAAAAAAACAATTAAAATGTGGTTTTTATTTTATTTATTTTTGGTGAAACCAAACTGTTATTTAACATTTATCAGTATGTCAGACACATATTCAGCTGTATCATACATACGTGAACAATGTCTCTCATAAGTTCTCAGTACCATTCTATGATTTCTATCAAGGGGGACCAAACACCCAACCCCTCCGAAATACAATTTCTACCGAGGGGGCCCCCAAAACTCTAAACACAACCCTGCACAGTAAATGGTTCACTCTGATTGGACCAAAAATAAATCTAATTGATCATTGGTTCTCAAAGACAAGCTAAGAAAATCAGTTTTTACATATAAAAACAACTTGACTGTATTTTACCAGGAATTAGAATGGTCCTTGTTGGTCTGACTTCCACACCCTGCGTAGGGTACTGAAGAGGGCTGTTGGCTTCAGCTATGATAAGAGAGTCTGCAGCTATATATGTCCTGAATGGAGAAAACACTACTAATTTAACAGTTATTTATTCATGTCATTCCAAAACTGTATGACTCTTTCCCAGTGGAACAATAAATATATTTTATTAGGTTTCCCCAGAATGGGCAATGGCAATTTTTTTAGAATGCAGAAATATGGTAAAAATGGTGCATCACCTCTTGCGGAAACTGTGATACTCTTTATTTCTGTATTGCTTTGCTTTTTGCATGTCTGAATCCTTTAAGGACGCATGTAGCTGGGTAGCTGATACTTGAGGAAACAGCAGCTGAGCGAATGGGAAATGAATGCCTGATTTGTCGCCTTCACAAACACACCCATTATTGGCAAGACTCCTGGTTAAAAGTAAAAAGCATAACTGAAAATGTTCTAAAATCCAGCCACACGTCACATCTTTCATTCAGTGCATTACAAAAAAACAAAAAAAAAAAGTGGAAGTGCCATGATTTGTGAATTATGATACATTTCCCTGTTTTAATTTCAAATACTGAGGTTTTTAATTGCCAATGGAACTGAATTACAACATAGACTACATTTGAGATGGAAATCTGATGGTGGTAAAAATCTGCAATAAACTGATCAGGAAGTGGTTTTGTAGCAAAGCTAAGCTGGCACACAGACTGTCTATTTCCTGTAGTTTCTACTCACTTTGACAGGCTCTCTTTGACATGGTAAGGAATATGGTCATTTTTGCGGTCGATGTTTTGTATCCTTTCCTCCAGTAGCATTTTTAAAGAGTCTGATCTGTGTAGCACATCAATCGTCGTAATTGTGTATGAATTCCAGTGGTAAATGAGCATGGCTGTGAGCGGCAAGACCACCAATAAAACTGCCACTGCTTTCCTTTTTACAGCACACATAATTGCCTAAAGCACAAAAAGACAGAAGAGAGGTATTGGGAATTACACACATTATCTTAAGGACACAGTTGACATTAATGACAGGTATAATAATTCACAAGTCTAAGCCCTGCTTTGCATTTATCTTGTATTCTGGTCAGTAAAGAATTCTACATGTCTCAAAGCAGACGATTAAATCCAGCAAACCAACTGCAGCGTCAGCTGAAATGCAAAGCAAGGACCTTGTTGATTTCCTTACATTTGTATTCCTCTTCAGTGTTATGAAACTGGAAGCTTAGTCAGATGGAAAGCGGTGTAACATGTCTTTTCAAGCTTAAAATTCAGCGGCTGCCAAAATTGAATGGTTTAAGGCAGGGGTGCCCACCGCTGCTCCTGGCGATCGACTGTCCTGCAAAGTTTAGCTCCAACTCTAATCAAGAGACACCTGCCTTTAATTTTTTAAGTGATCCTGAAGACCCTAATTAGTTGCTTCAGGTGTGTTTGATTAGGGTTGGAGCTGAAGTTTGCAGGGCCAGGAGCAGGGTTGGGCACCCCTGGTTTAAGGCAATCCATTTCATCAAATGAAATTTTTAAGTGATCCTGAAGACCCTAATTAGTTGCTTCAGGTGTGTTTGATTAGGGTTGGAGCTGAACTTTGCAGGGCCAGGAGCAGGGTTGGGCACCCCTGGTTTAAGGCAATCCATTTCATCAAATGAAACGAGTTAACTCATAGTTTGCAGTGTACGTATGCATTTGAATGTCTAAAGATTGTAAGTTAAGAATTAGTTGTATATGCTGTTATGAGATACCAGTGCCACTGTTATTTCATTGAAAATTTTAATTTAAAAAATATATTAAATAGATCAAATATATTAAAATAGAAAAAAATCATAATCCTATAAGATTGTGAAGTTAAAGATGAAGTTTGAAGATGAAGTGCAATTGTCCTGACACTTAGAAAGCCATTAAATAAAATTCACAAACACATATGTGTCACGGTGTGCCTACGGTGAGGAGCGAGGAACAAGAAACAAAGGAACGAGGAGAACGCAGGATTAACAGTCTTTATTGACATCACAGGAATCACACGTTGGACACGGGGATCGACGTTTAAAACCGGAGAACTCAATACAGTAAACACTTTAAATACACAAGACATGACGAGGGGAAGACGAGAAACACCTGGGATCAATAAACATAATAGGAACAGGAAACAGGAAGGACCAAATATGGGCATGGACATAACCTGGAGCACGTGGGGGAGCAAAACACACACGAAACACGGAACAGAGTCTAACAATATGAGGACATCTCATATACTTAGGGTGACCATACGTGCCATTTTCCCAGGACGCGTCCTGGCCAGGATTTCTATATTGCCTAAAATATCGAGGTTTTGGCTTTGTTTACGTGTGCAGACCGATTGGTGTATGACCAAAATACCTCGAGAGCATTTTGAAAGCATAAGGAACCGTCTGTATGGTATTTTGATGTCATACACCGATCGGTCTGCACACGCAAACAAAGCCAAAACCTAGATATTTTAGGCAATATAGAAATCCTGGCCAGGACGCGTCCTGGGAAAATGGCACGTATGGTCACCCTAGTTTTAGAAGCAAATTAAACATTTATCAAATCTGAGGGTGGGGAATGAAAACCTTGTGAAAAGAAGGGAACCTGAAAATACATTTAAAAAAATCTGTGACCTCAGCTTGAAAACTATTTAAAAAATTGAAATAAAAAAAAATAACCTAGGCTTATAATACTTCTATAATATAATATATGTAAGATAAATCAAAAACGTATGCTTTAAACTAAAATTGACAGCTTATAGGATGAACATTAATTAATATACACAATTTACCATGCAAAATGCATTTGTGAAGGATGGCAAGTATAAATTAACAATATAGGGATTTTTTTTGGCCCTGTATTCACACTCCAACATTTGAAATGCATTAAAAATTCAGTGACCTCAGCTTGAAAGATAAAGATCAGGAGGTTGGAAGCTTGTGTCCCAATATTGTAGGCTATGTGGCCTTGGAGCCATGCTTCAAGTGCAAGCCATCAAAGTCAATGATCAAGGATGCAAAATCAGCCACTAACAGAGAATATGTTAATTTGTGAACCTGTTTCTGTTAAATGTGTTTAAAGAATTTGTCAGTAAAGCTAATAAAATTCTATTCAGTTAACATGTTTTGACCACAATTTTGACAGATTTTTGTGAGGCAAGGTTTTTGTGTTGAATTCTCAATCCAAGCTGGGCTTTCTGCAAACAGTGTGGTTTTTCATCTGAATGAGCGACGGGAACAACATACACGGAAAAAAATGTTTCATTCATCCAATTAAAAAAATGTAGGGAAATGATTCACATCTATATTTTTTAATTTGAGCCAATGAAAAATAAATAACTTGCCCTAAACAATATTTTCTATGTCTAATATTTTCTATTTCCAAGTTAAATCTATATCAGTTGTTTTATTTTTTCAATTTGTTAAACTAGAAGATTAAGAAAAAAGCTAACAAATAAAGGAACATTCATGCAATTTTCTGTTTTATTTTAATTCAATTCCAAATGTTAATTTAAAAACACAACAAAACAATTTTTTTATCTTAAAACATTTCCCAATAAAACATGAAAAAAATAGTGTAACAAACTAACATAAAACAGTTTATCTCAGAATCACAACAAACAGCATCAAAACTATAAGGTTTTATTCCACTCTGAGTTCACAATATTGGCAATACTGAATTTTAGGTGCTAACTCACCTTTTCCGAGGTTGAGCATTACCTGCTGAATAAAATATAAAGTTCTTTTCAAACACTTAGTCCAGGTGCAGAGCATAAATCAGTCTGAAAAACTGGACATAGAAGGCCTGAGATCGGTCGGTTCATCCATTACAAAGTTTTCTTCCAAGATGATTCCCACTCTAGCTGGGTTAGATGTGGACTTGCTTGATCAACGCTGAGGATTCTTAATGGAGTCTGTCTTGTCAGCTGCATCCTAACAGAGGAAGAAACAGATCGATAAAGACATGATCAAGTCAGTTAGATAATGCTGTTGTCAAATACTCAAGATCATATGCTGCGTTCACACCATGTTCTACTTAGAGCTGTTCATGTCCTTGGACCGGGAACTGTGCGTTTCTATGGCAACACTATCGATGCCTAAATTAATCTGCAGCAGTCAGGTACAGTGGTCATGTGGTACAAGTAGAAGCTCTCAGAAAATTCCCAGATTACAGATGGTAATTATGAGTTCTACAAGGACATGAATTCTTTTTCCAAGTTGGAATCTTGTAATTATGGCAAATACAACATGGGAATTTATACTTTATACTGTACGTACCTGGTTTACTGTAAAAAGAGCTGGCCTTTGGGTGATGTTAGGCTTACAACTTTTCCCTCAAAACAGGTCTCCGTTAACCCACATGACATACAGCTGATCTGGAGTTTTGCTGTGAGGTGGCATAGTGCATAAAGTGCATAAAGTAATTTAAATGTATGTACATGCCTAATGTGAACAACGACATTGTTTCGTACTTCCATGTTAATTTAAATGTATGTACATGCCTAATGTGAACAACGACATTGTTTCGTTCTTGTATAACTTCCATGTTTGAAAATAGAGACAGGGTTTCACAGACAGGGCTTAGCTTAAACCAGGACTAGGCCTTGGTTAAATTAGGATATTTAAATAACTTTTATAAAAATGCCTTAAAGGGGTGGTTCATTGCGATTTCACTTTTTTAACATTAGTTGGTGTGTAATGTTGCTGTTTGAGTATAAACAATATCTGCAAAGTTACGAAGCTGAAAGCTCAATGCAAACGGAGATGTCTTTTAAAATTCTGACCGTTTAATGCCTACAAAAACGGCTGGTAGGGACTACAAGTTAGAAGAGGAAGAGAAAACTAGAGGTGCACGTAAAAATCTGTTCATATATGAATCGCAATTCTGTCTTCTAACGATTCTAATGGATTCACAAGTTTCAAAATCAATGTTCTAAAGCAGTGGTTCTTAATACTGTTCCTCCCGTCCCCTGCTCTGCATCTCTCTCTCTCTCTCTCTCATTCAGCTCAGCTCCAATAATGAACTGTTACAATTATACACTTATTTTCACATAGCTATGAGAAGCGTTTAACATGGACGCGCGTGCAGTTGCCGTACTGTATTAAAGCTTTAAACAGGATAAAACTGTATATTAAATTAGACGCGCACTAGAGGCGGTTTAGCCAATCACAACACACTGGGCTAGCTAACCAATCAGAGCCCATCGCCTATTTCTGAGGGAGGGGCTTCATAAAAGCAGGAAATTGATCAGGGCTGCATTTCTCGATAAGGATTGATCTTAGCGCTTAAGAGTGTTTTCTATGAGTCAATTTACGATTGTTCGTTATTGTTTCACGTGCGTTTTCCAAAAATGCACTAAACACAATCACACGTAGCCGTACTTTAAGTGATACTTAGGAATCGCTATCCATTTGTCAAGTGCTGAAATGTCCCCTTATAGAATGGCTCGTAATTGTAGTACTACACACTCGTTTATTGAAATGTTAACCTAATGCTGCGTTCCAGACAACTCGGATATAATAACTATAATACAATATTATATTATAGTGTATAATATTATACTTTACATAATAATATACAATATACTAGATTTTTTTCCCAGTCTTTGAAACATATTTCCTACATTACTTATTTTATTTTTTTATTTATTTTGTTCAGTCATTTAATTTAGGTGTGTATTTCTATTTTTTCTGTCGTTTTTAATTATTTAATTTATAAATTAATAATTTAAAAAAAGAGTAATAAAGTGTACAATAAAGCACAATCAAATCCTTATATTATAATCACATCGCACTTGAATAAAGTTAAAGGTGTAATCTGCCGATTGTCCGGCAGGTGACCACATAAATATTTCTTCTTACGATGCACTTAATGCTTTACGATTACTCCAGAGCACTCGTAGATCTACGATGATTTTCAAGTGGTACTTAAGTTTATGATGCTTTTGGGAAACAGACCGTAATATTAAGATCAGTCGTACGATTGTTTTTACGAACTTCTTAGGCTTACAAAACTTTTGGGAAACGCTGCCCAGCGCGTTTCTCAGAGAAGCAGTGTTGCCAGAAGTACGATAATTATCGTATTTGTACGATAATTTTGACCTCTGTATGATCAATAATGAAAATAATCCCATAATGTACGATAATTTCATAATATTATGACAATTCAAATGATGGTAGTTGTAGTCATAGGGCTTCTATATTTATACACGAAATCGGCTCATTACAGACACTCTAAATGCGCTCGTGCACACCTCAGAGTGTGTTAAGAATGCAGGAGGGTGCCCTGCTTTAAAGCCAACGAGCACTATGTTGCGGTCCATGATGGCAAGAACCCCCTCAACATCTGGCAACACACAGGCTTCTGATGACAGCGGCTCAGATGTGGAGTTAACAGCTGAAGTCTGTCTACACTGGATGTGACAAAGCGAGTGTTAAAAATAATTTTAATACGTCATAAATAGAACAAGGCATCAGTTTACTGTCGGGGATGTGTCGTGTCGTATCCAGTGCAAACAGTCACTGATTATAATGGTTTCTATAGTATTTTATCGCACTGCTCGCGTCTAATGTAAACACGGTATGCCTAGTTATCTATTGTGGTAATTTGCAGGTCGAGTCAAAAAGTTGTTGGTTTAGATAAATAGCTGTATTCTGTACATTTGACTCGTGTACGATAATTTTCTTCCAAATATGATAATTTTCCAATCTGGCAACACTGAACAAAGGCCATGTTTAACTTCCTCTCATTCTGCTGGCAGGCAAAGGCCATCAGTCAGCACAGGGCTGCTCGTACTACTGAACGTAATGATTCTTTATGGTGTGGTTCTACTGAAGTTTCAGAGATCAATACTATGATATGTAGTGGCGAGTGGTGCTGACGGATTGATTGGCTGGATGACTGATTCACCCAGTGACCAAACCAGCACCTCGTGTCCCCGAGACATCCTAAACTGTCCTTCACTCTTACAACCTACTTAACTCAGCTGCCCAATAAAAACATGAGAACTGATTCTTTCATCCTAGAAAATGAGAGATCAAGTCTGTTATTTCAAAAGACCGTCCCAGCCTGCTGGTCTGCAAGACACCCACAGACTACCCTAAGTCCAAGCTACAGAGATCATCTAAAGCACACTGCACAGACAAACAGCAGGAACTGCCTCGGTCTAACAAGCTCTCATCTGACAGACCGACTTTAAGCAACTTCCAGAAACCACAGGAAAACTTTCCACTGACTGTCTTCCTGCTGTTCTCGTAATGAAGCCTGGTCTGATCAATGGTCACTCACCAACTCAGGACATCCTCATGATAACAGATAAACAATTATGTTGTGTTATTGTTAAGTTGTGTTTACAAGGTACTGGTTTGTTCGTATTGCATTTTCTGCTTTGCTTTCTTTCTTTTCACTTTCTATCTTTTGTAAGGACTAAAATCATCATAAATGTCTTTACTCTCACTTTCGATCAATTTAATGCATCCCTGGATAAACATAACTTCTTTTAAAAAAATCATATCAACCCCATATTTTTGAACAGTAGTGTACATTATCGTAGATGTGGCGACCCGCTTAAAACTACTGCTCTACTCACCCTAAATGTCGTACCAGTCTGGCAAACTCCAGCAAACAGGTGTGTTTGGGCAATCGCAGAGGGCCTTTGGCCATAGCAAGCTGGCAGTCCTCAAAGGAGTAATCGATAATGCGCAACCCAAGTGCCCTATGGAGAAAGCACACACACAATACAGATTACAGGACACTTGGGCCTTTTAAGAGAAAGAAATGTAAAGCCAAACAAACAGACGTCAAATAATAAAATAAAGTGTTAATAAAATCGGTCACAACAAAAACACTTTGTTCTTTAAAATCCACTCACTTGGCCATGATACGTCTCACATTTTTGGCGAACAGGGCTGGATCCTTCTTCTCCTCCTCTGACGGGGTGTATGTAGGAAGATACTGGACAGAACTTTATCATCATCAAATCTGATTTGTGCATATTTACCAGTGTTGTTATTGTTAACTAAAACTACAAATATTTAAAATATTAAGCAAAAAATAAATTAAAATTAGATATTAAATCAAATTAAATGAAATTATTAGATGATCAAAATTAGATGAAAATTGAAATGTATAAAAAATAATTTGAATTACTACATTTAAGAGTAAAACTAAATGACTAAAACTGAAAAAATAAACAAATAAATAAATGTAAAATAAAAATGAAGAACAATGACTAAACCTAAACTGAAAATATAAAATAAAAGCTTCAAAATAATATAAAGTATAATATTATTTGTAATAGTGTATGAATAATACTAAAATAACATGATATTTATACCAAAATGTGATTTCTCACCTCTATTTCTATGGAGTTATGTAGCTGACATAATGTGAGCCATAGAATCTTAAAGCTGAAAAAGATAATGGGATTTTAATTCACAAATATATACAAGCACATAAATCTTGACCCTTAATCTACACCCCTCTTCAATGTATGGACCAAAAAAAACAATGTAAGTAAATGGGAACTGAAACCGTTTGGTTACCATCATTCTTCAAAATATCTTTGTGTTCAGCAGAAGAAAGAAATGCATATAGGTTTGGAACGACATGCAGGTGAGTAAATAATGACAATTTTTATTTTTGGGTTACTATCCCTTTAAGGGAACTCAAGAGACTCACGCTCCCGGCCCTTGCCATGTCCATGAGATTGTATCCTGTCAAGGAAGTGGGAAGAGAAAGAAGGCAATGAATAGGCTTGGCATCTCAAACAAAAACACATGTTATACTGGCAGTATCCACCTAAACAACCAACTATCCCGCACACACACAACCCCAAATGTGACCTAACCACTTGAACATGACCTTGCTCCTCTGAAAGCACAACCTTGGCTCTAAGTGCCCTAAGAGATTGCTGGTCTTGTATTATTCATGAGAGAAGGAAACAAAGACATAATA
>NW_015560626.1:1104616-1104838 GCF_001515605.1 Sinocyclocheilus anshuiensis | reverse complement strand
CCAAATGTTCACGCAAAGAAAGAAGGCGTAACTTTTATTCTCGCTGTAGTATTGTTGCCGCCGCCCCCATGCCATGGAGAGTGAAAGAGAAGAAAGAGAAACTACTTTGTTTGGCCTTCCAAAAGAGGACGATATCCGCTTCGTCATGCCTCCGTGCTGATTGCTGAGGAAATACATCAACTTCGCGCTGTGGATCGCCGGATCGGCTTTCACCGTGGACGA
>NW_015560626.1:1101717-1104276 GCF_001515605.1 Sinocyclocheilus anshuiensis | reverse complement strand
TAGAGTAGACTACAATGCCGGCTGTTCTGACTCACAGACTGTAAGTACGTTTTTTATATTTAAAGATTTTGCCACTGATGATTCAAACGCGAGTTTTGAGCAGTGTAGAGTAGCACTTGTTGTTTGTCATTTCTCTGATCACAAATGCAGACATGGTTTTATGTTACGCTCCGGCCTGACAGTAGAGGTCTGCGCGGGACTGTTTTTTTTCCTCTCCTGCAAGGTTCTATTCCGCACCCACCCGCTCCCGCTATATATTCACTCTTTGTTCACCCGCTGTCCGCTTAGAATAATTTTCTACCCGACCGTTCCCGCTAAATTTAGATATTGTTTCCGCTACTGAAAGAAAGAGAGATAGGCTAACAAATACAAGTCTAGTCTGCACAAAATTGTATGTTATTTTATTCGTCTTCTTGTCAAGAGTCTTGAATTTATTGACTTTGACTTGAATTTATATGAATTATCTTAAGACACAAAATTTGTTTAATATTTTATGGAACACAGTAGGAAAAAAAAGTGTCAGAGAAAATAAAAAGGCTGTACAAAAATTGTATTTCTTATTTTTATTCGTCTTGTCAGGATGCAATTCGTTTAACATTGACAACACAATAGGGAAAAAGTGTCGCAGAGAGAAAATAAAAATAAAAATGTAGGTTGTACAAAAATAGCCTATTAGCTCTTTTTATTCGTCTTGTCAAAATACTAAATTCGTTTGACATTTTTCTGTTAACACAGTAGGAAACGTGACTGCATAACAGTCCTGAGCGCAAGCTGTACCGGTGGTCAATAAGAATAAAGCGCAGATATGCTGTTCTGAATGGACGTCGGGAACGGGATATTGTTAGACTGCCTGCTCCCGTTCAAATTACACCAGAGTTACCGACCGCTACCGCGTTTTATTCGGGAATTTAATCCCACGGCGCAAAAAAATCCAGTCGGGTCCCGCGGTAATGCAGACCTCTACCTGACAGGGCATCATCACAGTATGGTGAGGGGCATAACATTTCCGTCACACGTTTGAGGTATTCGGCCAATCACAACACACTGGATAGCTGGCCAATCACAGCACACCTCGCTTTTCAGACCAATGAGCTTTGTAAAAATCGACACGTTTCAGAAAGGCGGGGCATAGAGGAGAAACAATAATGTACAATATGTGGAAAATAATGTGTTTTTTTAACCTTAAACCGCATAAACACATTTCATAACACCAAATACACAAAATAATGTTCTTTTTAGCAACATCATATGACCCCTTTAAGACAGTTTGAACATGCATTTTAGTCTGAGACTGGCCTGTGAATCCGGAGGATAATGTTTATATAACGTTATCTGTGCTCTCTTTTCACAGCTAAGAGGGCCATACTTACACTTCCAAATCATCTCTTTCATTTCTTCTTCCTTTCTTCTTCCTTCCAAAACAAGATAGTCATTAAGAGGGCTCTGGAACTAGACAGAAGTATATTCATCCGTTTTTGTTTTTATACCGTTAATTAATTTAAACTTACTCTTTCAAACAACAGCCATGTCTATAGGTTGTTTGCACATTACGTCACTGATGACGCGCGATATGCGGCTGGAGGGCAGAAAGTGATTTTTCTCCATAGAAATCACTAGATGAAACTCAAAATGCCTGTGTTTTGCGTTGTTTATGGATGCTCAAATTGGCCAAACCGAGAAACCACAAGGAGCTTTTATCGTGTACGAAAATGTGTTGTTCATAAGGGGGGAAAAGTCAAGAGATTGGTTGAAAAACGCAGGACAAAGTGGCTTTTTAAACCTGCGGGAGTAGCGGAGCCGGATAATGCTTGTGTGTGCAGATGGTTAATATAAGATATAATAATATATTAAGATATTAATAAAGATATAAATAGATTGGGCTGACACCTCTCACGCAGTCAGCGTGAGACAGTAAAAATTCACTCAGTGCTAAACGCCACACATAGACACGGTGTAAATAAGATATTATTTGCAGTTCGGAGAGCTTCACTGATTATAAAGGAACATCGTGAGATTGCGATAAATTGAAGTGAGTGACAGCTTTTTAGTGATTATATGGAAACGCGATTTGCTTGCTTTCTAGGCTATCCCTGTTGAAAAAAACAGCATAAGCTGGTTAGGTATGCTGGTCCTTTGCCAGCACATGACCAGCATAAACCAGCAAAAGGACCAGCATAAACCAGCAAAGGACCAGCTTAAACCAGCAAAGGACCAGTTTTAACCAGCAAAGGACCAGCTTAAACCAGCAAAGGACCAGTTTTAACCAGCAAAGGACCAGCTTAAACCAGCAAAGGACCAGTTTTAACCAGCAAAGGACCAGCTTAAACCAGCAAAGGACCAGTTTTAACCAGCAAAGGACCAGCTTAAACCAGCAAAGGACCAGCGTAAACCAGCATCCCAGCGTCAAAACATACCTAACCAGCATATGCTGGTTTTTTCAAGAGGGTAATCAATTCAGAATTTGAATAAAAGTTTTGTTTTATGTGCTGCTAACAGGACCAACAGCCGCATACCCTGTACATGCAGCAAAGTTTCAGGAGTGACATATATCCCGCATCC
>NW_015560626.1:1095464-1096855 GCF_001515605.1 Sinocyclocheilus anshuiensis | reverse complement strand
GTGTTTTGCGTTGTTTATGGATGCTCAAATTGGCCAAACCGAGAAACCACAAGGAGCTTTTATCGTGTACGAAAATGTGTTGTTCATAAGGGGGGAAAAGTCAAGAGATTGGTTGAAAAACGCAGGACAAAGTGGCTTTTTAAACCTGCGGGAGTAGCGGAGCCGGATAATGCTTGTGTGTGCAGATGGTTAATATAAGATATAATAATATATTAAGATATTAATAAAGATATAAATAGATTGGGCTGCCACCTCTCATGCATTCAGAATTCACTCAGTGCTAAACGCCACACGTAGACACATAAATAAGGTTATTTGCAGTTCAGAGAGCTTCACTGATTATAAAGGAACATCGTGAGATTGCGATAAAGAGTGACAAGTGACAGCTTTTTAGTGATTATATGGAAACGCGATTTGCTTGCTTTCTAGGCTATCCCTAAAACAGCATAAACCAGCAAAGGACCAGCGTAAACCAGCATCCCAGCGTCAAAACATACCTAACCAGCATATGCTGGTTTTTTCAAGAGGGTAATCAATTCAGAATTTGAATAAAAGTTTTGTTTTATGTGCTGCTAACAGGACCAACAGCCGCATACCCTGTACATGCAGCAAAGTTTCAGGAGTGATTGAAAAAGCAGAACGGATGAGGTGGAGGAAAGTCCGTACTGTACTGTTTTAGGCATGAGGCATTTTTTATATAGCGCTTTCATCGTATTGCTGTACACCCAACGCGCTTTACAATCATATGAGGGGATATCTCTCTTCAACCACCACACTATTACAAAAGAAAGATATTTATAATCACAACATAGGCTATGTTGGACGTGATCCTTATGTTATGAAGAGGAGCGATTTTTAAACTAAATTGAAATACTTGCCTGGCATATAGGCTAAGCAATTAACCCTGATTGTAAACAAGCTATTTCGAAAGTGAATCCCGTATTTATATGAGGGATGTGGAATACATGTCACTCCTGAAACTTTGCTGCATGTACAGGGTATGTGGCTGTTGGTCCTGTTAGCAGCACGTAAAACAACTTTTATTTAAATTCTGAATCGATTATAGCATAGAAAGCGAGCAAATAGTGCTTTCATCTAACATTAATCACTAAAAAGCTCACTCACTTCAATTTATCTCAATCTCACGATTCCGTGATACGAAAGCTCTCAGAAATGCAAATAATAGCTTATTTACATCGTGTTGTATTACATCGTGTTACATGTGTGGCGTTTCAGTGAATTCTGACTGTCACCCTGTATCTATTTATATATTTCTTTATTAATATCTTAATATATTATTATATCTTATATTAACCATTTGCACACACGAGCATTATCCGGCTCCGCTCCTCCCGACCGCAGACGCAGGTTTACAAGCCACTTTTTCCAGC